>NC_084614.1:68327389-68627389 GCF_033978795.1 Nerophis ophidion
CCGTAGGGCATATAGTATGCGCCCGCCTTGAATTACTGCCGGGTCAAACTTGCTTCCCAAAATAATTAGCGCATGCTTAGTATTACCGCCTGGTCAAACTCGTGACGTCACGAGTGACACTTCCCCTGTCGTCATTTTCAAAATGGACGAGGCTGATTTCAATACCGGTAAATTGAAATCGTATAAAGAGAAGAAGATTAAGAGCTATTCAGTAGGATTTAAGGTATAAGCTTACATCACACTCAAATTTTTACTGCATACCTTTGGTAAGTGCACGAGTGAGAAGAGGTTTAAAAATAATTAGCGCATGCTTACTTTTACCGCATGCCTTTGGTAAGTGCAGGAGTGAGAAGAGGTTTTAAATTAATTAGCACCCCGGCGGCAATTCAAGGAAATACGGTAATTTTCATGTTGCACCCTCTATGTTGAAAAAGATCTGCAAAGTTTTTTGGAGTCTAGACGAGTAACGTTATTTCTTTTTTAATGTGTTGTTGATTTAGGATTTTCCCCGCCAAATCTCCCATAATCCTTTGCACCATCTGTTTCCCATCATTTGTGTTGTTAGGAAACAGCTTGATCCTCCACTCTTTGGTATATGAATATTTCAATTGAGTCCTCGGAGGGTTTCCGTTCATCATTGTCACCAGCAGAAAATAAGATGAAGAAGAAGCATGTCAGCGATCTTTCTTTTGTTATTTGGAAATTCTTCAAAATGCCAAATCTCCGCAGCTTCGATCAAAGTGTTTGTAACGGCGTGGCGTGTTCGTGTTCTGCCAAGAAGGTCTGCAGGTGACAGACAGGTGTCAATTCAGGCAGCTATTCTTGTTAGTGTTGCGACAAATGAGCTCCCAGGATCCACCACGGCTTGTTATTATTTTAAAGTTGTCAACTTCACTTATGTTTGCCTGTAATTAAAAAATATATATAAAAAAAAGACAAAGAAGAAGTAACACGCGCTCTCTTGAAATGAAACAAAGAAAGAAATGAAAGTGAAAGATGAAAATGCAAGATTTCAGCACATAGGCGCTGCTGCTGTGTTTACTATGGTCTGACATTTCATTTATTTTTCTTTGCCACTCTGCTTTCGCGAGTTATAGAAAAATAAACCCAGGAGCGTTGACTATTTAACAAGAAACCTTTTTTTTTTTGTGACGACAAGATTAATGGTGTTTTCTCGCCTTTTCGTCATCCGGAGGATAATGTAGGTGGACGTTTTAATCTTATCTCCTTGTCAATTAATGAAGTCATGTGTATGAACACACTCATTTTAAGAGCCTATTTTGACGCAAAAGGGGGTTCAACAGGTCTGTTTATGTCTGCGTGTGTATGTATATATATATATATATATATATATATATATATATATATATACATATATAATGTGTGTGTGTATACACATATGTACATATATAAATATGTGTATATATATACACATATATGTATTTGTACATATACATATATAAATTTGTATATGTGTAAATATATATTTATATATATATGATTTTTATGTATATATATGTGTGTATATATATATGTGTATATATGTATGTATGTATATATATATATTGATATGTATATATATATATGTATACATATACATCTACATATATATATATATATATATATATATCTACATATATATATATATATATATATATATATATATATATATATATATATATATATATATATAGATATATATATATATATATATATATATAAATATCAGTGTTCCCCACAGGTCAGGCATCTATTTGTGGTGGTGTGGTCGGGCGGCGTGGGGGGGTGGACGGACGGTGTTACATCGTGGCGGCGGCGATGATCAAGAAGAACGCGGAGTTGGGATATAATTACAACACTTTATGTACATATTTATATACATATTTATATAATATTTACATATTTATATAATATGTAACTACAAGCTCCATTCACAGACAGAGTCCCATTGCTTTTATGAGCGGTCGAGCGAGTCAAAAGCCGAAGAAAAAAAAAAAATAATAATAATTTTATACATTTTTATATATATATATATTTTTTTGTGGCGGCCGTAATTCTTTCGTGGCGGGCCACAACAAATAAATGAATGTGTGGGAAACCCTGTATATATATATATATATATATATATATATATATATATATATATATATATATATATATATATATATATATATATATATATATATATATATATATACATATGTGTACATATGTGTGTGTATATAAATATGTGTGTGTATACATACATACATATATATATATATATATATATATATATATATATACATGTGTGTATATATACACATATATGTTTATATATATGTATGTAGATACGTACATGTGTATGTATATACGTATATGCACGTCTGTATATATACATATTTGTATACATGTATACATGTGTGTATATGTATATATTTACATATATGTGCATGTCTATATGTGTGTATATATATTTTTATAGGTATGTGTATATATAAATATATTTATACATACATATATAGGTGTGTCTATGTATATATGTGTAAATGTGTATATATGTATAAATGTGTGTGTGTATGTATACCGTATATATATATATATATATATATATATATATACATATATATATATGTATACCGTATATACATACAGTATACAGGTGAGGTTTCTGTGGTTTATCCGTTATACAGTGCTCAATACCAGAGTAAAGCGGAATATACTTTAGGTCAGGAAAAAATACAGATGCTCTTTCATCCCTAGAAGCCTGATCCGCAGGTTTCTCTGCTGTTCAGGGGATCTTATTGAAGTTTCACTTCAATAAGATCCCCTGAAAACAGAATTTCCCCAAATCTTTAGGCTATTTATAAGAATATTTTGGAAATTGGAATTCACACTCATACGTGAAACCTTCCACAAATATGACAAATTTGTAACGCTTCTAGGTACTGTGACGCGTAATTTATATTTATTTTCGATTTACAAAACTTTGTGCAACGATGTGATGAATCGGTCGGCCAAATTCTGACTTGAACAACCTTCCAAACGTTTAAATTCTGACACTCTGATATATTTTTTCCATTTGGGTATTTGGATCCTGAGGTTTAAAGTCCATCATGAATTATTGCAAGCCCTCTTGGGATCGTTTTAAGGCCGCTTGCCCCCATTTATTGCAATTTGCTGGACGGCCCCCGCCCACTGACTGTTGTAGAAGGCTTTGAGGCAGGTGCTGGACTTTGACATCTGGACCTCCTTTTGTCCACGCCTGCTAATCCCGCCATTGTGGCCGATTGGCAATATCCTGCACCCCTCGGCAAAACGGTGAAATGAACAAGGACAATGCGGCCTTGCTAACTACGCTGTCTAATTTCATTACTCTGACACGTTAGCGCTCCGACGCTTTTGGGACCGCGTGCGGCCGCCTGATAGGGACAGCGCCGGTCAATTTTATCCATGAGGTCCGCAGATGCTTGGAATTGCCCACGATTTTTCCGCCGCGGTGCCAGAGGTCAGACAAATCAGTTTGACAAAAGAATTTGAGTGTTTGACAGCTTTTTTTTGCTTCAGCAGCTGAAGGAAGGAATTAGAGGACACAAAAGAGGAACGAGGGTGAAAAGATGGTTGGAGTGAAGGAGGGAAAGAGAGCAGATGTAGACAAAAAAGAAAATAGCAGCAGATTGACAAGGCAGCAAATGTGTGTCGTTTGTTTGACTTAAAGCTGCAATCAGCAGCTGTTGTTGCTCTCGTCCTAATAACAGGAGTCAAGTAGAAGTTGTGTTTGCACGTCTGAGTCAACACCACAAAAAGCTTCCGATCCCTCGTTAACGCTGCCGACACCAGGTTAGTTGGCGAAAACCGACAAAAAGATGAAACTATTTTTATCGATGTATTTTAAGTTGTTTTTTTTGTGCCTAACAAAAGTGACTGCAGAGCAAAATGTACACCAAATCATATCCATTATGAATAGGATTATATATCTATATACCATTTTGTATATATATATAAATAAATATATATATATATATATATATATATATATATATATATGTGTATATATATATATATATATATATATATGTGTGTGTGTATATATATGTATATACTGTATTTATATACTGTATTTATCCAGTATGCATATGTATGTATATGTGTATGTATGTATGTATGTATGTATGTATGTATGTATATGGTATGTATATATGTATACAGTATACATTTATACATATATACATATAAATGTGTATATACATAGAGTGTATATATATGTGTGTGTGTATATATAGGTATATATATAGTGTATATATATATGTATATTTATATATATACACACATATATATACTGTGAGTATATATATATATATATATATATATATATATATATATACAGTATACATTTATATGTGTGTATGTATGTACATATGTATATATATATATATATATATATATATATATATATATATATATATATATATATATATATATACACACACATATAGGGTATATATACACACATACAGTATATATACACACCGTGTGTGTATATATATATATATATATATATATATATATATATATATGGCCATTGAAGGCATCAAAATTACGAATGAACACATGTGGAGTTGTGTACTTAACAAAAAAAAGTGAAATAACTGAAAACATGTTTTATATTCTAGTTGGCAGTTAGGCTGTTTGGCCGAAAGGAATCCACCCATGCCTATTTCCCAGAAGAAACTAAAAAACAATTGTTTTTTTTGGGGCAATTTTACATCTTTGGGTCTAAATGTTGAATTTAAAGAACCATGATATCCATTGGGGCTTCACGGTGGGAGAGGGGTTAGTGCGTCTGCCTCACAATACGAAGTTCCTGAGTAGTCAGGGTTCAATCGTTCTGTGTGGAGTTTGCATGTTCTCCCCGAGAATGCGGTGGGTTCTCTCTGGGTACTCCAGCTTCCTCCCACTTCCAAAGACATGCACCTGGGGATAGGTTGATTGGCAACATTAAATTGGCCCTAGTGTGTGAATGTTGTCTGTCTATCTGTGTTGGCCCTGCGATGAGGTGGTGACTTGTCCAGGGTGTACCCCGCCTTTCGCCCGATTGTAGCTGAGATAGGCACCAGCGCCCCCCGCGACCCCAAAAGGGAATAATGGATGGATGGATGGATGATATTCATTGATCATTTCTATATCCATAGTACCTTTCAATACAGTTTCCGATCTTTAAGATTCAAACCATTTCACAGTTAAACCGTTCCTACCATTTATTCCACATTCCACTAGCATTTCAGCTCTTCAACTTTCAAACCACTCCTACTGTTTGTTCATACTTATTTTCATTAATTAATCCCGCAGTCGTTCAGCTTTTAAATCCAGGTTCAGCAACGAGCAGGGGGGCATTGACACGTAATTCCCGCCGGGTGTTGCATAAACTCTAGTTTTGTTTGACATTCTACTTTTTTTCGCGGCAAGACTAACTAGCGCCAGCTTAGTTTACCTCCACCATCTGGCGACACACTTTGACATCAAAGGGTTTCTTGCTTTTGGAAGGTGCAGTAGTACAACAGGAGCGCCTCCAGCACAAAGGCCCGTTGGATGCGTTATGAGCATCAATAAAGCTGCCAGTTTTTCCCCAATAAAACTGCCTTTTAAATAATAAGCATGAGGATTTTAGTACAAGCTCTTATTTTCATTTTTTTTCTCCAAATGATATCAAGCAGCCAATTGGATGCTCGCATATGGGAACACTGGTTCGCCATCTGTGAGGCATTCCACTGTCTGCAGCCAAGTCGAAAACTGGATGGCGAGCGGAGCAGAAAATATATTTACTCATCTAAAGTACCGAAAGGCAACATGCTAGAATGGTTATATTCAATAGCGTCTAGGGGATTCTAATTTTGGTTACGCATGCACAGTACGTCGCTCTGGAGACGCTCCTAAATGGAGTTTTCTTTTAAGTATTGTCATGTATTTCATGGATTTAAATTAGCATACATGCATAGAACACATGAATAATTCACACTGTTTGTTGGCTGCTATGCGATTCACTGCAGTGTTTGCAGATTTAGTCTATGGTCACACCTATTTTTAGATCCAACTACAGGGGAAATGTTTAATTAAATGCCTTAATTGAAATTCTGGATGTTCTGAGCTCCTACTTCCATTCCAGTGTTATGTTGAGCAGGAGGAAGAATGCTGATCAAAGTGAAGACTTTGTGGCTCTTACGCAACCTAAAACTAACGACCCAACAAATAGTTCAGTGCAACGAACGCGTCTTTTATCTACAGTGCCAAGTTGCTTCTAAGATACTAATCCTCGTCTTCCTAGTTGCGTTATCACTGGAAGATGCTCCACACACAAAGAGCAGGACGACACAAAAAGCTAACCGCTAAAGTTTGAATGTAAAGTAGGGGTCATGGATCAGGATATTGATATTATCGATACCTGGTGTAGCCAGTTTGTCAACAATATTAAAGTGGTTGGATTGATATTTTTATTTTTGTTGTTGTTACTATTACAAAATATGTTTAGGTTAATTTGTGTTGTTTTTTTTTCTTTTTTTACAAAGTCTCTGGATACAGGAAAGCTTTGAGGCTAAAACCCAAATAATTTAAATGAGAGCCAATAGTAGTTTTTGCTGTTGTTGAGTTATTATTACCGTATTTTACAAGCTGTCGCTTTTTTCCCCCACGCTTTGAACCCTGCGGCGTATAAAAATTGCGGCCAAATAGTGGATACTGCTTCGCTAACGGCCATGATGTTTTGTATTTAACAACTAGTTTTCATAGAGCACCAACAGAGACAAAGAAAAGGTGTGTTATTGTCTGTGTTGCGCCACCATAATTCACTCACTGCAGGTGTTGCGAGTTGAAAATGTACTTCCTGTTTCGTCCTTGCAGCGGAAGTATTCGTCCATTGCGTTTCTGCTCGAAAAGATTCTTCATTCATCAATCCAAGCAAGTTTTACAATATAACTAAAACAATTTGTACTTACTAAACCGTCCCATGTGTGATGTCTGTAGGAGTGTTTGCATGCATATTTATATGTGCTGTCGTGATGTAGTGAAGCTAGCCTCGTTAGCATTAGCGAATATGCTAACACGTTTACAAGTGTCTGTTGTTAGTATTACTAACTTGAAGGCATTCTCTTTGTATTATTTCAGTTTTTGTGAAATCACCAAAACGTCACCTTAGAGTTACTAAGTCTGTTTAGCTGATTGGAGAACTAGCTTCCAGAGGCTAGTGGGTCCATGACTATGACTTACGTTTTGTTTGATCAGCTGTTATACTGCCGTGTTACAGGCACCGTTTGGAAACAATTAAGGTATAAATAAACATGCTCCTCTGCTCGTAAAACCAGCAATGTCTTGACGTGGTGACGACGGCGGTATATACTGAAACTGATTCATTGGTATCGCGGTACTATACAAATACCGGTATACCGTACAACCCAAATGGGAATACAAAATAACACTGTCAGGTTCATACATCGATGACAATCTATTAAAACAGACAAGAAGCAAGGAAATAAATAGAGACAGGATTCAATTTTGCTCATTTTGAGGAGAACCGTGTCAATCTGTAACCTCTTACAGTGTCACCCACGCTCTAACGGAAAAAGGTTCACGTCTCCTTTTTTATTCGGATATGCCCTGTTTACATGACAACAGCTGTTGTTCTTCCTCCAAACACGACGAGTTGAGTTTATACCAAAAAGTTCTATTTTGGTTTCATCTGACCACATGACATTCTCCCAGTCCTCTGCTGTATCATCCATGTATCCATTTTGGTACAAACTCCACTCGACGTGTTTGGAGGAAGAAGAATACTGAGTTGCATCCCAAGAACACCATACCTACTGTGAAGCATGAGGGTGGAAACATCATGCTTTGGGACTGTTTTTCTGCTAAGGGGACAGGACGATTGATCCGTGTTAAGGAAAGAATGAATGGGGCCATGTATTGTGAGATTTTGAGCCAAAACCTCCTTCCATCATGTGAGAGCTTTGAATGGTTGATCAAATACTTATTTTCCACCACAGTTTACAAATAAATTATTTAAAATTCCTACAATGTGAATTCCTAGATTTTTTTTTTCACATTCTGTCTCTCACAGTTGAAGTGTACCTATGATGAAAATGACAGACCTCTGTCATCATTTTAAGTAGGAGAACTTGAACAATCGGTGGCTGACTAAATACTTTTTTGCCCCACTGTAGTGCCCACCTTAGTGACCGTGTGAGCAGCTTTGATTGCTCCAAAGCCACTTTCTAACTTCAATTGTGAATTAAGAGTAATCTTTTCTTGTTGTTACTATTACAAAATATCCATCCATTTTCTACCGCGGGGGGTGCTGGAGCCTATCTAAGCTTCATTCGGGCGGAAGGCGGGATACACCCTGGACAAGTCACCACCTCATCGCAGGGCCAACACAGATAGACAGACATCATTCACACACTAGGGCCAATTTAGTGTTGCCAATCAACCTATTCCCAGGTGCATGTCTTTGGCGGTGGGAGGAAGCCGGAGTACCCGGAGGGAAACCACCCAGTCACGGGGGAAAACATGCAAACTCCACACAGAAAGATCCTGAGCCCAGGATCGAACCCAGGACCTTTGTCTTGTGAGGCAGACGCACTAACCCCTGTTGCGCCGTACTGCATGCGCGTCAATGTATGTATGAGGAACCGGAGATTTGTTGGATCTCCAAGGCATAACTGGCTTACGGAGGAATGACGGACCGCACCGGGGTCGCAGGAGCATCAAGTGAGGTCTGATTGAATTATGAGTAATGGTGGCCCCGCGGTCTACATTTAGAACGTTCGCGTTCAGCGGCGAGGGCCGTCCGAGGGACAACCCAGCGGGACCGTGAATTCCAAAGCTGCCGTACTGTAAAGATGTGTTACACGCTGTTAAGAAGGTGTTTGATTCCCTCCAACGTGATGTTGCACTATAAAATCCCACGAGGGAATGAGAATGAGAAACGTCCTTGACAAAATACTTGGGAGTAGTCCTGCCGGGCCTCACCGACGGAACGTTTGGCGCATTCCTCCGAGGGAAGTGCAGCGGTGCGGCGCTGCAGCGAAGCCCCAAGGTCACTCTTTGGCCAGAGGTTGCCAGATGAAGCGCCATCTCTCCCGGGTCAGGTCAACTTTGCTGATGTGTGGAGAGAGTGTGCCAGCAGGGAGCCGCAAACAGGAGGAGGGTGGTCTCTCCGCAGGGGGGCCTGGGGTGCTTTGTGAGCAGAAAACAGGAAGGACTTCTGACCCAGTGATGCGGGGAGCAGCTTTGTTGTTTTTCCTACAGCATCAAACCCCCCACACCCCGAGCGCCCGAGTACGACATGCGAGATCACTCCTCGGCACAGGGGAAGTAAATAAATGAAATGTCTTGTTTTAATGTTAAGAGTTTTGACTTCTGCTTCAGGGCCTAGTTGCTGTTTTCATAGCGTCAGCAAATTTTTTATTTTTTACTCCAGAGGTTTGTTTCCTGCATTAACCCCCTCACATCCAGATCTCTGACTCAGTAACTTGGGTTCACAGAAGTGGTTGGATCAGGTGTGTCTAATGTGAGACCCGCAGCTAATTCATTTTACGGATGGCGGCACATTTTGAAAATACTATTATCAAATCATAAAAATATTTTAAAAAATAAAACATGGAATAAAAAGCACACCAAATCAGATGTTTTTGCCCTCAAGTGACACGGATGTTATGTTTTTCGGCCAGTCTAAGGCTATGTCTACACTAAGCTGGCTTACCCCTTAACCCAGTGGTTCTCAACCTTTTTTCAGTGATGTACCCCCTGTGAACTTTTTTTTAATTCAAGTACCCACTAATCAGAGCAAAGCATTTTTGATTTTGTTTTCACAGTATCATGTTAGACCCGCTCGACATCCATTGCTTTCGGTCCCCTGGGGGGGGGTTGCCCACATTTGAGGTCCTCTCCAAGGTTTCTCATAGTCATCATTGTCACTGACATCCCACTGGGTAAGAGTTTTTCTTGCTCTTATGTGGTTTGTTCCGAGGATGTCGTAGTCGTAATGGTTTGTACAGTCCTTTGAGACATTTGTGATTTAGGGCTATATAAATAAACATTGATTGAGATAAAGAAGTAAAATACAGCACTATGTCATCAGTTTCTGATTTATTAAATTGTATAACAGTGCAAAATATTGCTCATTTGTAGTGATCTTTTTTGAAGTATTTGGAAAAAACTAATAAACAAGTGATTCAATTATAAATAAAGATTTCTACACATAGAAGTAATCATCAACTTAAAGTGCCCTCTTTGGGGATTCTAATAGAGATCCATCTGGATTCATGAACTTAATTCCAAACATTTCTTCACAAAAAAATAAATCTTAAACATCTATATTTATGGAACATGTCCACAAAAAAAATCTGGCTGTCAATACTGAATATTGCATTGTTGCATTTTTTTTCACTGTTTATGAACTTAAATTCATATTTTTTGAAGTATTATTCAATAAATATATTTATAAAGGATTTTTTAATTGTTGCTATTTCTAGAATACTTTTTAAAAAAAAATCTCACGTACCCCTTGGCATACCTTCAAGTACCCCCAGGGCAGTGACTTGCCATCATGGAAAGAAAACATTTTTAAAAATAAAAAGAAAACATATTATTTAAATTGTTATATGTATCCAGTGATTATACTTTATAAAGTTATTTTCCATTTAACTTCACCACTTTTAGATTATTTTTTATTCAAAATCACTGAATTTTCATATTTGCCGTTCAAATACTGAGAAGAGACTTGCGGTTAGTCAGCAGCCAGTTGAGCATCACCTTGGATTGCGCAATGACTCGGCTAACTGCTGGCTGCTGTGCAGTGAGACCGTATTGCTATATGGATTATATTATACATTTCAATAGTTTTGTTAGCTGAGGTATATAATGTACAGTGTATTTTGTCAACAACTGTATGTGTGTAACGTACAGTTGTGATCAAAATTATTCAACCCCCACACAATTTTGGTGTTTTAGCAAGTTGGACATTTATTCCGTATTTTGTTTATAGTCATATCAAATAAATATGTGTCAAATAGACAAAAGCAACTTAAATTGTAACACTGTATTTTACAAGGCTTCACGGTGGCAGAGGGGTTAGTGCATCTGCCTCACAATACGAAGGTCCTGCAGTCCTGGGTTCAAATCCAGGCTCGGGATCTTTCTGTGTGGAGTTTGCAAGTTCTCCCCGTGAATGCGTGGGTTCCCTCCGGGTACTCCGGCTTCCTCCCACCTCCAAAGACATGCACCTGGGGATAGGTTGATTGGCAACACTAAATTGGTCCTAGTGTGTGAATGTGAGTGTGAATGTTGTCTGTCTATCTGTGTTGGCCCTGCGATGAGGTGGCGACTTGTCCAGGGTGTACCCCGCCTTCCGCCCGATTGTAGCTGAGATAGGCGCCAGCGCCCCCCGCGACCCCAAAAGGGAATAAGCGGTAGAAAATGGATGGATGGATGGATGTATTTTACAAAATACCAAAAAAGGACATTTTTCTTAATATCTCATTGACAAAATGATTGAACCCCCTAGTTACGTGCATCTTTAGTACTTAGTAGAACACCCTTTGGCAGTAATTACATCCTTCAAATGTGATACATAACCGGACACAAGCTTCTTGCAACCATCTACAGGTATTTTAGCCCAAAGGCCTCATATTCATATTCTTGGGCTTGCGTGCTGCAACTGCCTTCTTCAAGTCCCACCACAGGTTTTCTATAGGATTTAGGTCCGGCCACTGTGAAGGCCACTCCAGAGTCTTCCAGCCCTTCTTCTGCAACCACTCTGATGTTGAATTGGAGGTATGCTTGGGATCGTTGTCCTGTTGGAAGGTCCAACGTCTCCCAAGCCTCAGCTTCGTCACTGACTTCATGACATTTGCAACTAATATATCCTGCTAGGAAATAGAATTCATAATGCCTTGAACGCGCTGGAGGTTCCCGGTACCTGAGGCAGAGAAACAGCCCCATAGCATGATTGACCCCCACCATGCTTAACAGTAGGCAAGGTGTTCTTCTCTTTGTAAGCTTCATTTTTTCTCCTCCAGACAAAACGTTGATTCATAGGCCCAAAGAGTTCCAGTTTTGTCTCATCACTCCATAGAACAGTTTCCCAAAACATTTGGGGTTTGTCCAGATGATTTTTGGCATACTGGAGTCTATTTTTCTTGTGCCTGGTAGTCAGAAGTGGGGTGCGCCTGGGAGTTCTGGCATGGAGGCCTTCATCTCGTAGTGCGCGCCTTATTGTCTGGGACGAAACCTGCGTCCTCCCCTCTGCAATGTCCTGTTGTAGTTCCTCAGCTGTTACCCGGGGGTTTTTCACCACTGTACGCTTCAAATACCGGACAGCATCCTCTTTCTACCACGCCCAGGTAGTGTTTCCACTGTGCCTTTAGCTTTAAACTTGCGAATTATGCTCCCAACTGTGTCTCTTGGAATGTGTAATGTCTTTGCTATTTTCTTATATCCATATCCTTTCTTATGAAGAGAAATTACCTCCTCTCTTGACTTCTTTGACCACTCCCTGGACTTCACCATGTTGCAAATACACCATTGACCATCTACAAAAAGCTGAGCGTCACACTCTTTTTCAATCAGTTTAATTGTTGCTGTTTATGGTTCTAATCACATCTACAGGTGTTTTCAACACCTGATTGAAAATACCTTATTCAAATTATGTTCTTAAGAGTTATGATCTTCAAGGGGTTGAATAATTTCGGCAATGAGATATTAAGAGAAATGACACTGTTTGGTATGTTGCAAAATGTAATGTTGTAATTCAAGTTGCATTTGTCTATTTAATGCATGTTTATTTGATATGACTATAAACAAAATACGGAACAAATGTCCAACTTGCTAAAACACCAAAATTGTGTGGGGGTTGAACAATTTTGATCACAACTGTATTTCTTGTGCTGGGCAATCATAAAACGGCTGCAAAGACACACTGTGTGAGGCATCTGTTCTCCCGCCTCCTGGTGATAGAGGGCGCTAGTGATCCCAGGGATCATTCTTGTGACTACTCGGCTGCAGAAGAAGTGACAACAAGCAGCAAGAGTGAGCAGCGTGTGTTTATTTTTTCTCTCCCCTGGACTTTTAACACGGGTGATTACGTATCTAAAATAAAACATTTTTCTAAACTTGACTTTCAATGGAAGCAGGAAGTAATAATTAAAGGAAGACCAACGCCGGAGCTAAAAGGTTTGCTTCAGACAGTGATCTCTATCAAGACAGAGAGACTTGTAAAGCTAAAGAAAGATAAGGAAGACTTCTATAAACAAGTTATCGATGTTTTTGTTCAGAAGGAGCGGCACATTGACTTCATTTATAAGTAAAGGTAAGACCATAATAACGTTTTTTTTAATTAAATGTGTTTGTGTAAAGAATGCTGGTATGAGCTTTTAATCATAACCTGTTAACTGCTGCCAATCAAATGGTGAATAAGATACTCTATAGCATGGGTGTCCACCCGGACAACAATATTGTGGGCGTGCCTTAAAGGCACTGCCTTTAGCGTCCTCTACAACCTGTCATCACGTCCGCTTTTCCTCCTTACAAACAGCGTGCCGGCCTAGTCACGTAATATATGCGGCTTTTCACACACACAAGTGAATGCAAGGCATACTTGGTCAACAGCCATACAGGTCACACTGAGGGTGGCCGTATAAACAACTTTAACACTGTTACAAATATGCGCCACACTGTGAACCCACACCAAACAAGAATGACAAACACATTTCGGGAGAACATCTGCACCGTAACACAACATAAACACAACAGAATAAATACCCAGGATCCCTTGCAGCACTAACTCTTCTGGGACACTACAAAATACACCACCCGCTACCAACAAAACAACAATTTTATTTTCAAATGTATTATTAGCCTGTGGAAAAAGTTAATGTTGATATTTACCTCAGAAAGCTGCAAATAGAAAAGAGGCATTAATTTTTTTTATTTAAATGATCTTTAAAATGCCATTGATATTATTTCGTTTGTTTTTTGAAAGTTGATTTTGCACTATTAAGTTATATACGCTTAATGTAGACTAGGCCTTGAACACTCCGAAGTACTTCATATCTGATGTTTTGGCATCAGATTCAAGCCACATCCGGAAGTAGTCCTGAATCCAATTGGAATCTGATCTTTTTAAATGTGATTTGATATTTGATTTGTATTAAGGATCCCCATTAGCTGGTTGCCACAACAACCCACTAGTCTTCCTGGGGTCCACAACTCAATACAATTACAAGTAAAAGCATATAATTATAACTACACAATACAGACAAGAAAAATATGAAAAATAAAAAATAAAAGCATCAATAAGAAAACAGGCAAAAAATTTACAGTCACAGAATAATAATCACCATATAAATATAACTACACAATACAAAACCAAACATAAAAAAATCATCAACTAGCAAACTAATTTAAAAACACAGATACTAGCAACATAAAAACCTGTTAACTTCCAGTGCCGGTGAGAATTCGAGGCAGGTTATTCCAGAGCGATACAGATCTACAAATAAAAGATTTCCGCAAAGCATTCTTCCTGGGACAAGGGAGTACAAAATGCCCCTCACTGGATTTCCTGGTATTACTGTATGATTATGCATAGTCTAAACGCAGTGCGACCTGAAAGATTTTTTTTTCTCGCCATCTTTGGGCGAGCTACGTCACTCGCCGGCGGAAGTGGATATTTTAATCTCAACATCCGGTTTCGATGAGAAAAGTCTGTTGAAGAAGACCAAATTTTCAGTGCATCACTTTTCAATAGTGCACAAATAATACTCTATATGTAACGTGTAAGTGTAATGTAATGTGAATAGATATTTTGATTCAGTAAGAAATAACGATTGTTGAAGGACCAGAATTGACACGGTGGAGTTTTTGCTTTGATTGATTGATTAATTGATTGATTGATTGAAACTTTTATTAGTAGATTACACAATACAGTACATATTCTGTACAGTTGACCACTAAACGGTAACACAGCGTCAAGGGTTGGAGTTGGGGGTTAAATCACCATAAATGATTCCCGGGCGCGCCACCGCTGCTGCACACTGCTCCCCTCACTTCCCAGGGGGTGATCAAGGGGATGGGTCAAATGCAGAGGACAAATTTCACCACACCTAGTGTGTGTGTAACAATCATTGGTACTTTAACTTTAACTTAACACCCGAATAAGTTTTTCAACTACTTTAAGTCGGGGTCCACGTTAATCAATTCATGGTAACATGCGAGTTGAAAAGTAAAATGCTAAAGTGGATCCTCGCTGGTGTCCTTGTTTCCTCTGAACAGCCATAAAACGGTGAGAACCCTCCAAATATTTTACGCTATATACATTCATTAATTGCGTGAATGCTCCAAAGCATTCCCACATATGGTTATCTACACCAAAATTCATCTATTTATTCAACTTATTCTTCTTCTCCAGATTTTGCAGCGCTCTACCTTCCACATTTTTCACCCGATTCAAACAGTTTCAACTTCAAATTGTTCAGCCTATTCGGGAATCGCTGGCTTTCCCTTGACAATTTCCAAAACTTCCCAGATTTCCCAGAATTCCAGGTTCTCTGGGACATTTTTCCCATTCAAAATGAATTGGCCATTTTTCAAAGTTCCACCATTTCAACATTTTTCAACCGATTCAAATCATTTCACCTTCAACACATTCCACCATCTTGGAAATTCAAACTACTCATTTTCCAAGTTCCAAAAAATTCCAGGATTTTCCAGAATTCCGGGTTTACCAAAGCCTTATTTTCACCCTTTTTTCTGGCGACTACTCCTTCCACATTTTTCAACACATTTCAACCGTTCCAGCATCAAAACATTCCTCTTAAAGGCCTACTGAAATGAGATTTTCTTATTTAAACGGGGATAGCAGGTCCAT
The DNA here is from genome assembly GCF_033978795.1 of Nerophis ophidion. NCBI lineage: Eukaryota > Metazoa > Chordata > Actinopteri > Syngnathiformes > Syngnathidae > Nerophis > Nerophis ophidion. The sequence continues at coordinate 68,343,288 of NC_084614.1, forward strand.
TCTAAGTGTCATACTTGATCATTTCGCGATATGGCCATATTTTTGCTGAAAGGATTTAGTAGAGAACATCCACGATAAAGTTCGCAACTTTTGGTGCTGATAAAAAAGCCTTGCTTGTACCGGAAGTAGCAGACGATGTATGCCTGACGTCACGGGATGTGGAGTTCCTCACATCCTCACGTTGTTTACAATCATGGCCACCAGCAGCAAGAGCGATTCGAACCGAGAAAGCGACGATTTCCGCATTAATTTGAGCGAGGATGAAAGATTTGTGGATGAGGAAAGTGAGAGTGAAGGACTAGAAAAAAAATAAAAATAAAGACTATACAGTGGGAGTGATTCAGATGTTATTAGACAAATTTACTAAGATAATTCTGGAAAATCCTTACTAGTGTTTTAGTGAGATTATATGGTTGTACCTGTACAACGAGAAGCTCGGCCCCGCACCTTTCTTCAGCACCAGTCAACGGGTGGTGGCGATGCCCTTCTCTGCCCTTCGCAAGGGACCCTGTTCAAAACACGATCTTTCGAGTGCGTGCGGGAGGCGTAATTAGGTAGCCATGGTGATTAATGTAAACAAGGAAGTGCGCTAACAAAGGGATCGACAGAGTCCATAACATGATCAAAACATAATAGGAAAATACAAAAAGGGACTAAACATACTAGAGATGTGTGATCCGGAAGCCGGATCACAACATCACCGTCATCTTTCAGGAATATAAACAATAAAACACCGGCTGTGTTTGTGTTGCTAAAGGCGGCCGCAATACACCGCTTCCTACCTACACCTTTCTTCTTTGACGTCTCTATTATTCATTGAAGAAATTGCAAAAGATTCAGCAACACAGATGTCCAGAATACTGTGGAGTTATGCGATGAAAAGAGACGACTTATACCTGGGAATGGCGCTGGAACAAAATGTACTCTACAATGCGTGACGTCACGCGCACGCATCATCATACCGTGACGTTTTAGCAGGATACTTCGGCGCGAAATTTAAAATTGCAATTTAGTAAACTAACCAGGCCGTATTGGCATGTGTTGCAATGTTAATATTTCATCATTGATATATAAACTATCAGACTGCGTGGTCGGTAGTAGTGGGTTTCAGTAGGCCTTTAATCGGGACAAAAAACAAAGGTGTTTTTTGAACTGTAAAAATTCCCGGTTTTCTTAAAATTCCAGAAATTCAATAATACCATTTCTCAATTCAACATGTTATTGCTTCAACATTTCTCGACCGATCTGAAAACTTCCAACACCAACCATTTCAACTCATTCAGATCATTTACGTGTTTTTTTTAAAATCATTTTCCAAAAAATTCCTGCTTTTCCCGAAAGTCCCAAAATGTTGGGAAATTCCCATTGAAATCAATGGGATATTCTTCAAAGTTCCCCAACTCCCACATTTTCCATTTTATTCAAACTGTTCCAACTTCAAAATATTCAGCCTGTTTGGGAATGGTGTGCTCTACTTCAACAATTCTAAAAAAAAAAAACTCCAGGATTTTAGTTCATCTTCAGCATTGGAGCATTCACACGCAATCCCTTCAGGAATTGCTTCATCTAGTACTTTATATTACTTGGATTTATTTTCATGTAAAAAAAAAAAAAAAAACACAAATTTTGAAGGTGTTGCAACTTTTACTTAATTTTGTAGTAGTAGCGACTTCCTCCCGGTCAACTTGCTTTGTTTTCACTTTATCGAAGTGCGCAGGCAAGTGACATCGACATCGGGGCCTGTGCACGTTTACACCGGAGTCTGATAAAAATCACATTTTATAGGCAGTCCAAACAGTCGGCTGGAAAAAATCCGATTGGAAAAAAAATCTAATTTGAGACACTTTGAGCCTGCAGTGTAAACAGCTGCAATGTAATGAGAAAATGTTGAAATATTGACACTAATAAGACAACGCTGGCCTGCAGACTGTTTTTTTTTCCCTTAAAACTGTCATTGCTAAAAATTAATGATGGATCAAAATCTATGTTGGTATTAATTATTGACTTAGTCAGTGCTCCAATTACTTCACATCAAATACTCCACTCTTATAGGGAAAATATTGCATATTTTGGGTCTTGGCAATGTAAATAAAACTTGGTTTGCTTTGAAAAAAGGGAATAAAAAAAAAAATAGGAGTTTCTTAAAGTAGGACCGTTTTTGACCAAAAATTGGCCGACAGAAACCAATATGGGCGACTTCCTTTTACGTGCGGCACCTCAAGATAGATGTTTTTTTGTGTTGATATGTGTAACTACTGGGAGGGGCTAATTCGCTAACTTTAAAAGTTGGACTAAAAAAATATCTTTTTTAATTTCGGGAGTTGCAAATACCTGACGCGCCTGCAAAATTTCTTGACTTATCATGCATGTCGAGGGCCTCAAAAAAGGCTTCGAAACGCATATAACAATAATAATAATAATCATAAAAATTAATATTGCAATTTCAACAGGGCCCTTGTGGGGCTCTGCATTGCACCTGCGGTTCTTGCTTTGCTGTTCAAGCCTTGATAAAAAAAAAAAATAGAATAATAATAATTAAATAAACTATAATGGAAGGATGGATCAGGAGATTTAGGCTTTGAAAGTACAAATAATTAATACTGATATTTGATTTATTTTTAACACTTTTATGAGGGAGGGTCCTCACACCACACTGTATGTATTTATTTTAGTGTGCATTTTCTTCGGCATACTTGCCAACCGTGAAACCTCCGAATTAGGCAGATGGGGGGGGTTGAGGTGAAGGCAGCATACCCCTTCCCCTTTGAGCTGTCCTGGATTAAATGAAATTCTTTTTTCCAATCATTTTGGAACTTGCAAGCATATTTCTTCTTCTTACTCGTTGCCAAGCATATTTCTTCTTCTTACTCGTTGTTGCCGTGTCTCTTTTTCATTCTTCTGCTTCGTCTCCTTGTTGTTGTGTGTGCAGTTGCTCAATGAGCTCCAAAAGCCCTGGATGTTATTGTCGCGTCCTGGAAGAGTTAGTGCTGCAAGGGAGTCTGGGTATTTGTTCTGTTGTGTTTATGTTGTGTTACGGTGCGGATGTTCTCCCGAAATGTGTTTGTCATTGGGACGGCGAGGCGCAGTGGGAAAGAGTGGCCGTGCGCAACCCGAGGGTCCCTGGTTCAATCCCCACTTAGTACCTGCCTCGTCACGTCTGTTGTTTCCTGAGCAAGACACTTCACCCTTGCTCCTGATGGGTGCTGGTTAGCGCCTTGCATGGCAGCTCCCTCCATCAGTGTGTGAATGGGTAAATGTGGAAGTGGTGTCAAAGCGCTTTGAGTACCTTGAAGGTAGAAAAGCGCTATACAAGTACAACCCATTTATTTATTTATCATTCTTGTTTGGTGTGGGTTCACAGTGTGGCGCATATTTGTAAAAGTGTTAAATTGGTTTATTCGGCCACCCTCACTGTGACCTGTATGGCTGTTGATCAAGTATGCATTGCATTCACTTGTGTGTGTGTGCGCGCTTGAATTTAACGTTATTAATAAAACAGTTAAAAGATCATACAACGTGTCCACATTTCTTGACAACGTCGAGTAAAGACCATTGTTAAACCCGACCAACGCTACATTATTATGTGACTGGACTGGCACGCTGTTTAAATGGAGGAAAAGCAGACGCCTGGACAGCAGGCGGCTGTCGAGGGTTGAAGGTTTCAGGTGAGAGAGGACGCTAAAGGCAGGGCCTTTAAGGCACGCCCCCCGGGAGATTTTTGGGAGGGGCACTGAAATTCGGGAGTCTTTCGGGAAAATCGGGAGGGTTGGCAAGTATGTTCTTAGGCCCAACCCAATACTGTTATTCATTTTCTCTGCCTACAATAACTAAAAACAGCATATATGTCTAATCTTGACCTAAAAAAACATGACTTGGGTGTTGTTTGGGAACAGTTGGCAATAGGTATTAATAAGTGCAGTAAAACTTTGAACTCAACTCACCTTAATGTGTGTTCTTAAATGTGTTTTCCATGTCTGAGATGTCCCAAGCAGTTTTGATTTAGGCTTACATGGTAAACAACTCAAATGAAGGTCTTATCCAGACGCATACATTTGTCCAAATGTGGCCATTTAGACGCATTTTGGGTTTCCTGGTCGTCGTCTGCATCGCTAAAAGAAGAATTTAAGGAAGAGAATCCCTCTGCCATCTTCCACTGGGTTTTTAAATATTATTTTAATCGCCCACTTGAATATTCCCTCTTCTCTTTTTCGACTCTCTGGAAGTCATTTGAGATGTCTGTTGTGATGTCCCTTCCTGGTTCCATGTCCCGCCCTATCTTGCCTCTGATTGGCCTGTCCGAGATGTTTTTCCTTAATCTTAACCAATCGTGACTCATCATTATGTATTTTTTTTTAACCTGCACAGTCCATTTTTGTCATTCTTTTATCTTTTTTTTCTTTCCCTTGTCTTGTTTTGTAGCTTTGTAGCTAAGCTACCCGCTACATGGGTCTGAAAATAGCTAAGCTATGGAAATTGCTACTCCTGCTAAGCTACAATATATATTTATATATATATATATATATATATATATATATATATATATATATATATATATATATATATGTATATATGGCAGCGGCGGCGGCGATGACCAAGAAGAACGCGGAGTTGGAATATAATTGCAACACTTTATGTACATATGTATATACGTATTTATATAATATTTACATATTTATGTAATATTTAACTACAAGCTCCATTCACAGACAGAGTCCCATTGCTCTTATGAGCAGTCGAGCGAGTCAAAAGCCGAAAAAAACAAAAAACAGACAAAAAAATTGTTATTTGTGGCGCCCGTAATTCTTTCGTGGCGGGCCGCCACAAATAAATGAATGTGTGGGAAACCCTGATTAACATCAATATTTGTTATGATCCTCTGCCCGGATCACATTATGTTTAGGTTTTTGAGGTCTGTTTGTATTTTGTACTGTTAGGTTTTTACTTCTTTAGTTCCTGGTTGTACTTCCTTCTTTATTTTGTCACCATGGTTACTCATTGTTTTCACCTGCCGCTTGCTAACCCTAACCCTAACCCTAACCATGGTTACTCATTGTTTTCATCTGCCGCTTGCTCCTGACGCACACCTGTGTTGTGATTACATTCTTTATTTAAGCCTGCCTTCTCCCGTCAGTCTGTATCGGTTCCTTGTTTGCGGTAAGCTACAGTCACGTTTATGTTTCCCATTCCAGTCTCTGTGCTAAGTAATAGCCTTAGCTTCCCGTGCGTTCGGCACGCTGTCTTTTTGTTTCTAGACTCTTTGTTAAGTGTTAGCCTTAGCTTCCCGTGCGTTCGGCACGTTGTTTTTTTGTTTGTTTCTGTCTGCTTATACTGTGTATTATTTATTAAATCGTCCTACCTTTTACGTTTTCGTCCGGAGTGTCCTTTGCATCCTTGTGGAGAACAAAAACGCGCCCCAAGCGTGACAAATATTTATGGAACATGTCCACAAAAAATCTAGCCGTCAACACTGAATATTGCGTTGTTGTATTTCTTTTCAGAGTTTATGAACGTACATTTATATTTTGTTGAAGTATTATTCAATAAATATATTTATAAAGGATTTTTTAATTGTTGCTATTTTTAGAATATTTTTAAAAAATCACACGTACCCCTTGGCATACCTTCAAGTACCCCCAGGGGTACACATGCCCCCATTTGAGAACTACTGGTGTAGAGGACCAGGGTTTTGACTGAAAATTGCCAAATTTCAAGGTTTTTCCCTGAAATGTTACCGCCTGGCTTGAGTGAAGCAAACCGTCCCTTATCAAATAAACAACTTATTGGCAGTCAAAAAGCAGCATTCTTGTGTATATATTTAACTCTCGCTATCATTTGCCACGTCTGATGTGCTTGGCAGCCACTTTTACCCGGCTCGGGAGGAGATGATAAACGCCACGCTGGCGGTGTGAAAATCTTGAAGGTATTGTGCTGATTGATCGTGCCGTTGAGTGCGGACGGAGCAATTCGCACATTAATAACCCGCTGGGAATATTGTCTTTAAAAAGGGCTCGGAAGCGATACGGCGAGATAAACATTAGGAACCATTGTCTGAGATTTATTTTGAAACCTTGGATGACCTAACCTTTAGATTATTCCTCTCTCAAATGTATTCCAAGGCAGAGTTGGGCTATGAGTGGGACGGGGAGGAGATTCTATGAGGCTCCGCCACGGTTCTAGACTTTAAAAAAACCACAAAAAACATAACTTTTTTATTCTAATAAGTAGGGGTGTAACGGTACGTGTATTTGTTTTAAACCGTTTCGGTACGGGGGTTTCGGTTCGGTGCGGAGGCGTACCGAACGAGTTTTCACATGAACATATTAAGTAGCGTAAACAATACTCAAATTGTACAATACGTCCTCTTTTCACCGGACATGTCCTCTTTTGCGGGGCTGTCCGGGCGGAGTTTCTTAAATGCCTCAAATGTCCGGCATTTTGAGTTATAGTTGTGTGTATTAACAATGTACGTTCAGGGTTAAGAAGGGGGGGCAGAGAGCCAAAGATTTATGATAAACGCGCATGCGTCTCCAGGCTCTGCTTTTTATCCACTAATTTATCAGATAAAAAATTTTATTATCTATAGCAGGGCTGTCAAAAGTGTGCCCCGGAGGCCATTTGCGGCCCACAGCTAATGTTTTAAAGGCCCACGGCACATTCTAAAAATATTATTAAAATAAACAAAAACATATCAAAAGTGAAAAAAAAATTTAGAAAAAGTTGCAATGTTGACTAATAAAACAAAGCTGTTTTTTTTTCTTTCAGACTGTCATTGCTCAAAACATAATATTGAATCAAAATCAATGTTATTATGAATTGTTGACCTATCCAAGGTTCCCATTACTTCACATCAAATATTCCACCAAGAAAAATATTTTTGGTGGAAGATTTCGCAAATTTGGTAAATAAATAACCAAAACAATTATATTTTGTTGTTTTCTTCCTGCACCGGAAATGAACCGAACCGTGACCTCTGAACCGACGTATGTACCGAACCGAAATTTTTGTGTACCGTTACACCCCTACTAATAAGTAAATAGGTTAAAAATAAAGAGAGATGTGCGTCATTGAGCACATAAATACTGTCAAAGTATCTTCCAGGAAGGTTTCAGAGAATTCTTCCCTTTTATGAGGGCAGAGTACTCACGGATCCTTTTGGTCTAAGGCCGTCTAAAAGGAAGTACTGAAGTTTGACATGAAGCCTCTACTTTTTTTCCTACAATTTGCACCCTGCGAGTTATGAAACGGTGCGGCTGATGCATGGATTTGGATTTGCTAATTGCCATCATGTGTTGTGTTCGATAGTTTTCATTCAACCTGAGCATAAAACTGAAAAGTTGAGTTATTGTTTGTGCTATGGCGCCATTTTTTGGACTAGTTGGCTCACTGCAGGTGCTGCGAGTGGAAAATGTACTTCTTTTTGTTTTGCCTTAAACCGGAAGTAAAACCGTCCATAGCATTCCTACTCTGCTCAGTGGCCTAGTGTTTCAAGTGTCCGCCCTGAGATCGGTAGGTCGTGAGTTCAAACCAAAGACTATAAAAATGGGACCCATTACCTCCCTGCTTGGCACTCAGATTCAAGGGTTGGAATTGGGGGTTAAATCATCAAAATGATTCCCGAGAGCGGCCACCGCTGCTGCTCACTGCTCCCCTCACCTCAAAGGGGGATGTACAAGGAGTGGGTTGAATGCAGAGGGTAATTTCACCACACCCAGTGTATGTGTGACTATCATTGGTACTTTAACTTTATAATACAGCGCGGCTGATTTACGGATTTTGTTTTGCTATTTGCCATAACGTTATGTGTTCAATAGTTTTCATTCAACCCGAGCATAAAACTTAAAAGTTGAGTTATTGTTTGTGCTACGGCACCATTTTCTGGACCAGTTGGCTCACTGCCGGTGCTGCAAGTTGAAAATGTACTTCTTGTTGTTGTTTTGCCTTAAACCGGAAGTAAAACCGTCCATAGCCTTCCTACTCGTATGGATTCTTCATTATTCATCACACCAAGCAATGTTTGTAAGTTTTACAACTTAACTAAAATGATTCATACTTACTAAACCGTCCAATGTGTGATGTCTGTAGGAATATTTAAATGCGTATTTGCACGCGCTTTTGTAATGTATTGAAGCTAGTCTCGTTAGCATTAGCTAATATGCTAACACGCATCTGTGTTAGTATTATTAACTTACTTCAGATTGTAGTGTTTCAGTTTCACAATTTTCTCAGTGAATTCACCAGAATGTCATTGTGAAGTTATCGAGTCTGTTTAGCTGATTGGAGCTAGTGGGTCCATGACAATGACTTCTGTTTTGTTTGATCAGCCGTTTTACTGCCGTATTTTACAGTATTTATTTGGAAATGATTAAGATATGTAAATAAACATTTAGAGAGTTTTACTGTGTAAATAACAAATTTCCCGTGCATATCATTGGCGTGTGCATACTTCCTTTTTTAACATGTTCTATCTACACTTCTGTTCAAATGTAATAATCACTTATTCCTCTGTTGTTTGGATGCTTTACATTAGTTTTGGATGATATCTCACATTTGTGTATGAATCCAATCGACATAAATACATGTATTGCATGCTATTGAGTATAATTGAAACTGTATTATCTGATAATGCGACAAATATAATACTATTATTGATTTCAAACTTTTTAAAGTGAAAACAAAATAAATATCTGCTTTAGTTATATTAAAGCAAGTTATTCATCAGAGTGTACACTGTAGAAATGACAATAGATTTTACAGTAAAAAAAAACAAACTTGCAGCTCAGTTGCCAGGATTTTACAGTAAAAAAAAAACTATAGTACCATTTTTCCATTGACAGTAATATGCTGTAAAAAAATAATGTAAATTTTACAAACAAATTGTTTTAACTGAAAAATCAATAATTGAAAATGAAATATACAGCAATTTTATATCATCATGAGGTGAGTTCTTATACATTTATATTCATAAATTATATACGGTTACAAACAGCCCTTTTTGGGCAGCCATCACTGCGATTTAACCGTGTTCGACACCACTGTTGTAAACAGTCATTTTATGCTACAACTAGTGTTATTTTGGTACCGGTACCAAAAATGTTTTTGGGTATTTTTTTAAATAAAGGGGACCACAATAAATGTCATTATTGGTTTTATTTCAACAGAAAATCTTAGGGTACATTAAACATGTGTTTCTTATTGCAAGTTTGTCTTTAAATAAAATAGTAAACATACTAGACAACTTGTCTTTTAGGAGTAAGTAAACAAACAAAGGCTCCTAATTTAGCTGCTGACATATGCAGTAACATATTGTGTCATTTATCATTCTATTAGTTTGTCAAAATGATTAAGGACAAGTGGTAGAAAATGAATTACTCATCTGCGTGTTCGTTTACTGTTAATATCTGCTTACTTTTTTTTTCAACATGTTTTATCTACACTTCTGTTAAAACACTTATTCTTCTGTTGTTTGATACTTTACATTAGTTTTGGATGATACCACGCATTTGGTTGTCAATCCGATACCAAGTAGTTACAGGATCATACATTGGTCATATGTCCATGGACATATTTACTGAGTTTACAAACATAACATTTATTTAAAAACGAAAGAAGATTTTGTGATGCTAAAAAATATCGATGTAATCATAGTAGTGTCGATTAGATACGCTCTTGTACTTGGTATCATCACAGTGGATGTTAAGTGTAGAGCCACCAATGTTTACATTGTAGCGTCCCGGAAGAGTTGGTGCTGCAGGGAATTCTGGGAATTTGTTTTGTCGTGTTTTTGTTTGTCGCGGTGAAAATATTCTCCCAAAAATGTGTTTGTTGTTGTTGTTTAGGGTGGTTTCACTATACGGCACATGTTTATGACATTGTTGGCGTTGTTTATCTGACCACCCTATGTGTGACATGTATGGCTGTCGACTAAATATGCCCTTCATTTATTTGTGGGAAGTGTGTTCAAAGTTAGGTTAGTGAAGTGAAATGAATTATATTTATATAGCGCTTTTCTCTAGTGACTCAAAGCAATTTACATTGTGAAACCCATTATCTAAGTTACATTTAAACTAGTGTGGGTGGCACTGGGAGCAGGTGGGTAAAGTGTCTTGCCCAAGGACACAACGGCAGTAACTAGGATGGCAGAAGCGGGGATCAAACCTGAAACCCTCAAGTTGCTGGCACGGCCACTCTACCACCCGAGCTACACCGCCCGGTTAGTCGTCTCAATGGTTGATGATTGGTCATAGAGTAAAAATGTTGTGACTTTGTCTGCTTTAGAGCATTATAGCATGTCAAAAGTCATTACTCCATTGTGTTGCGGCGTGTTGTGAATCATTTATAGTTATCACTCGTCCTACAGGGGTTATTCTTGAATTAAATGCACTTGACTTGTCACCACGATTTAGAAGGAGTTACAATACTGCAGACTGCAGCTAACCGTGTTTTAAAGGGTGACGACGCCAATGGGTGGAGGACCGATACTTTTTAAGAGGCGGTATAGTACTGAATATGATTCATTAGTACCGCGGTACTATACCAATACCGGTATACCGTACACCAGTGGTTCTCAAATGGGGATACACGTACCCCTGGGGGTACTTGAAGGTATGCCAAGGGTTACGTGAGATTTTTTAAAAATATTTTTAAAATAGCAACAATTCAAAAATCCTTTATAAATATATTTATTGAATAATGCTTCAACAAAATAAGAATGTAAGTTCATAAACTGTGAATAGAAATACAGCAATGCAATATTCAGTGTTGACAGCTAGATTTTTTGTGGACATGTTCCATAAATATTGATGTTAAAGATTTATTTTTTTGTGAAGAAATGTTTAGACTCAGATGGATCTCTATTACAATCCCCAAGGAGGGCACTTTAAGTTGATGATTACTTCTATGTGTAGAAATCTTTATTTATAATTGAATCACTTGTTTATTTTTCAACAAGTTATTAGTTATTTTTATATCTTTTTTTCCAAATAGTTCAAGAAAGACCACTACAAATGAGCAATATTTTGCACTGTTATACAATTTAATAATTCATAAACTGATGACATAGTGCTGTATTTTACTTCATCTCTTTTTTTCAACTAAAAATGCTTTGCTCTGATTAGGGGGTACTTGAATTAAAAAACTGTTCACAGGGGGGTACATCACTGAAAAAAGGTCGAGAACCATTGCCGTACAACCCTACCTCCAACATTTGTGATTCGTGGAAAATTGTTTCTTGCTGTCATGTCCGGAATTAATTGATTCATTCTTGTTGAAGGAGGTCCGGGTTGGGGAGGAGTTCAAGAACCTCGGAGTCTTGTTCACGAGTGAGGGAAGAGTGGATCGTGAGATCGACAGGTGGATCGTTGCGGCGTCTTCGGTAATGCGGACGTTGTACCGATCCGTTGTGGTGAAGAAGGAGCTGAGCCGGAAGGCAAAGCTCTCAATTTACCGGTCGATCTACGTTTCCATCCTCACCTATGGTCATGAGCTTTGAATTACGACGGAAAGGACAAGATCACGGGTACAAGCGGCCAAAATGATTTTCCTTCGCCGTGTGGCAGGGCTCTCCCTTAGAGATAGGGTCAGAAGCTCTGCCATCGGGTAGGAGCTTAAAGTGAAGTTGCTGCTCCTCCACATGGAGAGGAGCCAGATGAGTGGGTTCGGGCATCTGGTCAGGATGCCACCCGAACGCCTCCCTAGGGAGGTGTTTCGGGCACGTCCGACCAGTAGGAGGCCACGGGGAAGACCCAGGACACGTTGGGAAGACTATGTCTCCCGGCTGGCCTGGGAATGCCTCGGGATCCCACGGGAGGAGCTGGACGAAATGGCTGGGGAGAGGGAAGTCTGGGTTTCTCTGCTTATGCTGCTGCCCCCGCGACCCGACCTCGGATAAGCGGAAGAAGATGAATGGATGGAGGTCGGTACATTTCGGCGCTCAAACTCAAACCGCAAATGTCCTGATTTTTTTATTTTTTTTTAACCCCCCGAGTCGCCTCCTGCTCTCTCCCGTAGGTTGAAAATAGGTCAAAGATCCTCCGCGCTTCCACGCTCTCCCACATTTGTACCGGATGCTACTCGGAACAAGCTCGCGGGCAAATTGTCTCGGCGAAGAAAGCCCCGGCTCTATATTAAGCACACGTTGACTGATCGGGGAATCATTATCGAGATGCCATCGGTCCTCGCCCGTCCGTCCTATTCACGGCGCGACGTGCTTCACGTGACGCATTCGACTCTTCAGACGTGTTCGCCGTGCATCAGAGGGAGTCGGGAGGCCATTTGCCGGAGGGCGGATTCAGACAGGACGCGGGACTTGGGTGGCGAATGCACATCGCAGCGCTATCGGGCCGTCACGCCCTTGGTGGAAAGGATGTGAGCGAGAGAGAGAGAGAGGACATGAAGAGATCCAGAGGGCGGTGGGTGCAGAAATGAAGGCGAGTGATCTGAATAGAGAGGAGGCGAGGCGACGGGAGAAGAGAGATGAGCGGCAGAGCAACAAGCGCATGACTGATGAGGCCCGGAATGAACAGGGAAGGAGAAGGAAAGGGGGGGGGCAAAAAAAATAAATAAATAAGAGGCGAGGTCAGAAAAACAAAGTTATCATGAAGCCAAGGAGGTGGGAGGGGCTAACAGTGATTCTTAATGAAAACATCAAAATGGCGTGAGGGTTGTAAGCAGGCGTGCTGTCGCCGCTAACGTGGCTTTGATTAGCACCAATAGACTCCAGCCGTGCTTTGCATCTAAATGGCAGGCAGGCGCCGCCAAGGCGCCTTGACTGCGAATCACCATGGAAGTGGGAGGGTCCGGTATTTCTGAGGCCACCGATACGTGTAGACAAGGCGGCAGGGACGAAGGAGGGGAGTAATTAGTGTGGACATTGTTTTAGCATCCACTCTCGTTTGCTGGGGGAGACATTTTTCTGACGGACTACTTTTTCTGTCTGATTGGGGAAATGTTACAGGCCGCCAGCTTTTATTGGACTGAGAAGTAGCTGTCCGCAATGTTCGGATGAGGACCAAATCTTTTAAGTGTCGTTATTAATTACGCCAGTGTCATGTGTCTCTCATTCTATGTGCACTCGAGCCACACTTTGTGAAATTAGAGCAATTCTGTTCATTTGATGTCGCACTACCTAATCATTTCTCATGAAAGTTTGGCGAAATACAAATCGCAGTACTAATAATCAGAGGTGGGTAGAGTAGCCAAAAACTGTACTCAAGTAAGAGTACTGTTACTTTAGAGATGTATTACTCAAGTAAAAGTAAGGAGTAGTCAACCAAATATTTACTTGAGTAAAAGTAAAAAGTATGTTGTGAAAAAACTACTCAAGTACTGAGTAACTGATGAGTAACCTAATTATGGCAACAAATAATGCACAAAAACATAAAAATAGCAACAAGCAAATTCAGAGCCAGAAATATCTCTTAAGCAACTAGAACAATAATATATATTAAATAATAATACATTGAAATAAAAAAAGGCAAATTGAGCCACAATAACTTAACAGCACCATAGCCTCAGTAGGCATTGATTGATTGATTGATTGATTGATTGATTGATTGATTGATTGAAACTTGTATTAGTAGATTGCACAGTACAGTACATATTCCGTAAAATTGACCACTAAATGGTAACACCCCAATAAGTTTTTCAACGTCAATCAATTATTTAATGAAGGACCAAGTCGAGGTGATCTACTTCATATATACATACACACACGTATTATATACATACACACATATCATATATATTAATATGTCCAGGGTGTACCCCGCCTTCCGCCCGATTGTAGTTGAGGTAGCTGCCAGAGCCCCCCCCCCCCCCTCCCGCGACCTCAAAAGGGAATAGGCAGTAGGAAATGGATGGATGGATACACATATATATATATATATATATATATATATATATATATATATATATATATATATATGTATATATTAATATGTCCAGGGTGTACCCCGCCTTCCGCCCGATTGTAGCTGAGGTAGCTGCCAGAGCCCCCCCCCCTCCCGCGACCTCAAAAGGGAATAAGCAGTAGGAAATGGATGGATGGATACACATATATATATATATATATATATATATATATATATATATATATATATATATATATATATATATATATATATATATATATATGTATATATATCCATCCATCCATCCATCCATTTTCTGCCGCTTATTCCCGTTCGGGGTCGCGGGGGGCGCTGGCGCCTATCTCAGCTACAATCGGGCGGAAGGCGGGGTACACCCTGGACAAGTCGCCACCTCATCGCAGGGCCAACACAGATAGACAGACAACATTCACACTCACATTCACACACTAGGGCCAATTTAGTGTTGCCAATCAACCTATCCCCAGGTGCATGTCTTTGGAAGTGGGAGGAAGCCGGAGTACCCGGAGAGAACCCACGCATTCACGGGGAGAACATGCAAACTCCACACAGAAAGATCCCGAGCCTGGATTTGAACCCAGGACTGCAGGACCTTCGTATTGTGAGGCAGACGCACTAACCCCTCTGCCACCGTGAAACTCATGTATATATATATATATATATATACATATATATATATTTATATATATATATATATATATATATATATATATATATGTATATATTAATATGTCCAGGGTGTACCCCGCCTTCCGCCCGATTGTAGCTGAGGTAGCTGCCAGAGCCCCCCCCCCCCGCGACCTCAAAAGGGAATAAGCAGTAGGAAATGGATGGATGGATACACATATATATATATATATATATATATATATATATATATGTATATATATATATATATATATATGTATATATATATATATATATATGTGTGTGTATATATATATACATATATTTACAGTATATAATTTATATTTATTTATTTGGCCGTTTTTGTTTACATGTTAAAGTCGTTTTAATGAATATACATTCATGTTTAACACATAGATTCCTATCTTTCATGAAGACAAGAATATAAGTTGGTGTATTACCTGATTCTGATGACTTGCATTGATTGGAATCAGACAGTATAGTGCTGAAAACGTCCACTTTTTCAAATGGAGGAGAAAAAAAGGTCTTCATTTCTGTCTAATACCACATGAAAGTCGTTGGTTTTTGGCATCTTATTTGTCCAGCTTCTATATTCTTTTTTATACACTTTACAAGAAATACATTGGCGGCAAACTCCGTACCTTGCTAGCTTGTTTGCGCTGGCTTTCGGAGACTCTTATTTTGTTAGCGCAGGCTATTGTGAAGACAGGAACTGTGCGATCAGTCTTTAGGCTTTTGACGAGAAGTACGGTTGAAATAAAAAGTGTAATTTTTCCTTTACACTTTTAATTGATTGATTGAAACTTTTATTAGTTGATTGCACAGTACAGTACATATTTCGAACAATTGAACACTAAATGGAAACACCCCAATAAGTTTGTCAACTTTTTTAAGTCGGATTCGACGTGTGACGGTCACGTGACCGTCTGGCTCTGTTTGATTGGTCCAACGTCACCAGTGACTGCATGTGATTGGTGAAACGCAGGCTGGAGTAGATCCTACTTTGAAAAACCAAAACAAACATTAATAGATCGATAAAAAAAGTAGCGAATAACGAGCTGAATGTACATGAATGGAGCGGAGTAAAAGTAGTGTTTCTTGTCTATAAATATACTCAAGAAAAAGCAAAGGTATGTTGCATAAAAACTACTCTTAGAAGTACAATTTATCCCAAAAGTTACTCAAGTAGATGTAACGGAGTAAATGTAGCGCGTTACTACCCACCTCTGCTAATAATTACAAGAGTACCTTTATCCCTCATTCTACGTGCACTCAAGCCCTTACTTTGCATTTTGCAAAATTCGACCATTTTTGTGCAAATTGAAACGGATGGTTGGTGTGTGGCGGCAGATAGCGAAAACGAAATTGAAGAAGAAACTGAAGCTATTGAGCCATATCATGACGGACAAAGGCAACGCGGACGGATTCGGCAATCGCATTCTAACCAACGATTGCATCTTTTGACCACTGGAGCAACTTAACTCAGTCGATTGGTATGTGTTTGTTTGGCATTAAATGTGGGTGGAGGGAAAGGCTGGATGCAAATATAGCTACAAATGTACATACAGCTAGCCTGAATAGCATGTTAGCATCGATTAGCTGGCAGTCATGCCGCGACCAAATATGTCTGATTAGCACATAAGTCAATAACATCAACAAAACTCACCTTTGTGATTTCGTTGACTTTATCGTTGGAAATGCATCTGCTTTGAGTGTCGCAGGATATCCACACATCTCTGTCGTAACATCATTTACCATGAATTGATTAAAGTGGACCCCGACTTAAACAAGTTGGAAAACTTATTCGGATGTTACCATTTAGTGGTCAATTGTACGGAATATGTTCTGAACTGTGCAATCTACTAATAAAAGTATCAATCAATCAATCAATCGCTATCGTCTGTAAAATGTGCAGAACAAATGAGGGACTTTCGCATCTTTTGACCACTGGTGCAACTTGAATCCGTCGATTGGTATGTGATTGTTTGGCATTAAATGTGGGTGGAGGGAAAGGCTGGATGCAAACATAGCTACAAATGAGGCATATTGAAACAATATGTACATACAGCTAGCCTAAATAGCATGTTAGCATCGATGCACACTCCACGTAAGTCAACTAGAATCCGTCCCTGATCGTGTTGTTACACCCTCCGACAACACACTGACGAGGCATGATGTCTCCAAGGTACGGAAAACAGTCCAAAAACTGGAAAATAACAGAGCTGATTTGACTTGGGTTGTGTAATGTGTTTGAGAAAATGGCGGATTGCTTCCCGTTGTAATGTCACGGGTGAAAGGTCATCGCTCCGACAGCGAACAATTGAAAGGCGTTTAAATCGCCAAATTCACCCTTTTAGAGTTCGTACATCGGTTAAAAAAACATATGGTCTTTTTTCTGCAACATCAAGGTATATATTGACGCTTACATAGGTCTGGTGATAATGTTCCCCTTCAACAGAGCGACAGGTGATCAGACAAACACTCACAGCTGTGTCATCGCCGCACCTGCCGCTAATCTCGAGGCCGGCCCTGACACGCCCCACTTCTCCGCAGGCCCGCAGGCCACGTCCCCCCACAAAATGTTATTGTAGCTCTGCTAATGTTGCTAACATTGTGTCACGTTGTCGTCTATTACGTTGGACGAGTGCAGAGTTACAGTTTCTATGCTAAAAGTGGATCAAAGTACACGTTGGAGCTTCGTGATATACCCGAGTTCCTTGGGAAAAGGGCGCGAGGCCAATCAACAGACGGCAATTAAAATCCAACGAAGACAGTTGGTGACAGTTCATTGTTTTATCCTGACATGCTAATGTGTTCAACCTAATAATAGAAGTGAGCGATGTTGACGTGTTTGCAGTGCGAGTGTTGATTCCGTTAATCAAGTGCCGGCGGCGGTGAACGACAATTACGCCACTAGGCGATCTGTTTGCGAGGAGCCGCGTTATCTCCTGTCACTGTGGGGAGGAGGCGGAGAGCCCAGCTGGATACTAATTCCCCCGGAATGTGAACATCTCGGTGTGTACCGCCTCGCGGACTACAAATGCACAGCTAAAATGAAAAATAAATATATGAGCCACCAGTGTTTGCCTTTCACACTTAAAAGGCTTTGCATACATATGCATCTGGCTTTTGGAGGTTCCTCGCGGGCGTCGTGCACTTCAATTTGGGATTCAGGAGAGGAGCTCAGCGAGGGAAAGACAACACTTCGGAAAACTTCTGCGTCAATGGGGATATCTCGCATGGGCTTCCTGCTCTACGGTTTGTTTGTTTTCTGAATAATTTGGAAGAGTTCACGTTTGAAATGGCCTCAAATGACGACTTTTCTGGCATTTGCAAAGACCGTACAGAATTTGAATTTGACCCAAAGTTTTCTGAATAATTTGACTCTCCGTTTGCGGTTCGAATTTAAAACGGGGTCACTCAAAAACCCAGATCATTGCTAATTGAAGCAAACACCACTTTTGGCCGGTGCTGAAATGTCAAAAACGTTTACCATCTCATTAAATTCCAACCTGATTATATTAAAACCTAGACCTGTGTTTTGCACACAAGAATATGATGTTCACAACCAAATACATTAGACAGGAATATGAATTTGGGAGCATCCTTGGGACTACCTTTACTTCAACATCAAACTTTTAAAACGTAACCAACTTTTTGGGTAAAATTAAGGCGCTGACATCAAACAAAACTCTGCCCTTTTAGCGTAAATTAATGTTGATCATAATTTTATTTTTTTTATATAACAATGCCATAACTTAGTCATATTTGAAGCAAAAGACTCCGCAATTGGCCATGTTGAGATTCCAAGCAAGAATCCGATGTTCAGAACCGAATGGATTCGACAGGGATATGAATTTTGGAGCATCTTTAAGAGTACCTTTACTTCAACAATATAAAACTTGTTTTTAAATGTAGCTTAAAGCATAGCAAGTAAAAATAAACCCACTTTTAAACTTAACCAATTTTTTGGGGTAAAATACGTCTCTGACGTCAAACAAAACTTGCCATTTAAGCATAAATTAATGTTGATCATAAAAAAGTTTTTTTTTTGTAAAAATGCCATTACTTTGTCAAACTTGAAGCAAAAGACTGCGCATTTGGTGCATGTTGAGATCTCCTGGTTTTAATAAAACTGTGGCCTCTGTTTTTCGCACAAGAATCCGATGTTCAGAACCGAATAGATTCGACAAGGATATGAATTTGGGAGCATCCTTGGGACTACCTTTACTTCAACAACATCAAATTTTTTTAAATGTAGCCTAAAGCATAGCGAGGACAAATAAACCCACTTAAAAACGTAACCAACTATTAAAAGTGCGGCACTGACATTAAACAAAACTTTACCATTTAAGCGTAAATTAATGTTGAACATATATTTTTTTTATAACGATGCCATAACTTCGGCAAATTGGAAGCAAAAGACTAAGAATTTGGCACATGTTGAGATCTCAAGTACAGCTACCAGCATATTAGATTCCAACCTGGTTTTAGTAAAACTGTGGCCTCTGTTTTTCGCACAAGAATCCGATGTTCAGAACCGAATAGATTCGACAGGGATGTGAATTTTGGAGCATCTTTAGGAGTACCTTTACTTCAACAATATAAAACTTTTTTTTAAAAGTAGCTTAAAGCATATCAAGTAAAAATAAACCCACTTTTAAACTTAACCAATTTTTTGGGGTAAAATACAGCTCTGACGTCAAACAAAACTTGCCATTTAAGCATAAATTAACGTTGATCATAAAAAAGTTTTTTTTGTTGTAAAAATGCCATAACTTCGTCAAACTTGAAGCAAAAGACTGCGCATTTGGTGCATGTTGAGATCTCCTGGTTTTAATAAAACTGTGGCCTCTGTTTTTCGCACAAGAATCCGATGTTCAGAACCGAATAGATTCGACAAGGATATGAATTTGGGAGCATCTTTGGGACTACCTTTACTTCAACAACATCAAATTTTTTTAAATGTAGCCTAAAACATAGCGAGGACAAATAAACCCACTTAAAAACGTTACCAACTATTAAAAGTGCGGCACTGACATTAAACAAAACTTTACCATTTAAGCGTAAATTAATGTTGAACATATATTTTTTTTGTAACGATGCCATAACTTTGGCAAATTGGAAGCAAAAGACTAAGCATTTGGCGCATGTTGAGATCTCAAGTACAGCTACCAGCATATTAGATTCCAACCTGGTTTTAGTAAAACTGTGGCCTCTGTTTTTCGCACAAGAATCCGATGTTCAGAACCGAATAGATTCGACAGGGATATGAATTTTGGAGCATCTTTAGGAGTACCTTTACTTCAACAATATAAAACTTTTTTTTAAATGTAGCTTAAAGCATATCAAGTAAAAATAAACCCACTTTTAAACTTAACCAATTTTTTGGGGTGAAATACAGCTCTGACGTCAAACAAAACTTGCCATTTAAGCATAAATTAACGTTGATCATAAAAAAAAAATGTTTGTTGTAAAAATGCCATAACTTCGTCAAACTTGAACCAAAAGACTCCGCATTTGGCTGCTAGATTCCAAACTGGTTTTAATAGAACTGTAGCCTCTGTTTTTCGC
Source organism: Nerophis ophidion (assembly GCF_033978795.1). Classification (NCBI taxonomy): domain Eukaryota; kingdom Metazoa; phylum Chordata; class Actinopteri; order Syngnathiformes; family Syngnathidae; genus Nerophis; species Nerophis ophidion. The sequence continues at coordinate 68,363,396 of NC_084614.1, forward strand.
ACAAGAATCCGATGTTCAGAACCCAATAGATTCGACAATGATATGATATTGGGAGCATGCTTGGGACTACCTTTACTTCAACAACATCCATTTTTTTTTAAATGTAGCCTAAAGCATAGCGAGGACAAATTAACCCACTTTAAAACGTAACCAAATTTTTTTGTAAAAGTACGGCACTGACATTAAACAAAACTTTGCCATTTAAGCGTAAATTATTGTTGATCATATATATATATATTTTTGTAACGATGCCATAACTTTGTCAAATTTGAAGCAAAAAACTCCGCATTTGGCGCATGTTGAGATCTCAAGTACCGCTACCAGCACATTAGATTCCAACCTGGTTTTAATAAAACTGTAGGCCTCTGTGTTTCGCGCAAAAATCTGATGTTCGGAACCGAATAGATTTGACAGGGATATGAATTTTGGAGTATCTTTAGGAGTACCTTTACTTTAACAATATAAAAAAAAAATTTAAAATGTAGCTTAAAGCATATCAAGTAAATATAAACCCACTTTTAAACTTAACCAAACTTGCCATTTAAGCGTATAATGTTGATCATCAAAAAGTTTTTTTTTTTTGTAAACAATGCCATAACTTCGTCAAACTTGAACCAAAATACTCTGCATTTGGCGCATGTTGAGATTTCAAGTACCGCTACCAGCACATTAGATTCCAACCTGGTTTTAATAAAACTGTAGGCCTCTGTTTTTCGCACAAGAATCCGATGTTCAGAACCGAATAGATTTTGGAGCATCTTTAGGACTACCTTTACTTCAACAATATAAAACTTTTTTTTTAAATGTAGCTTAAATCATATCAAGTAAAAATAAACTCACTTTTAAACTTAACCACATTTTTTAGGTAAAATACGGCTCTGACGTCAAACAAAACTTGCCATTTAAGCGTAAAATAATGTTGATCATAACAAGTTATTTTTTTTGTAAAAAATGGCCATAACTTCGTCAAACTTGAAGCAAAAGACTCCGCATTTGGCGCATGTTGAGATCCCAAGCATCGCTACCAGCACATTAGATTCCAACCTGGTTTTAGTAAAACTGTGGCCTTGGTTTTTCGCACAAGAATCCGATGTTCAGAACCAAATAAATTCGACAAAGATATGAATTTGGGAGCATCCTTGGGACTACCTTCACTTCAACAACATAATTTTTTTTTTTTTTAATGTAGCCTAAAACATAGCGAGGACAAATAAACCCACTTTAAAACGTAACCAACTTTTTTTGGTAAAAGTACGGAACTGACATCAAAAAAAACTTTGCCATTCAAGCGTAAATTAATGTTGATCATAAAATTTTATATTTTCTGTAACAATGCCATAACTTCGTCAAATTTGAAGCAAAAGACTCCACATTTGGCGCATGTTGAGATCTCAAGTACTGCTACCAGCACATTAGATTCCAACCTGGTTTTAACAAAACTGGCCTCTGTTTTTCGCACAAGAATCCAATGTTCAGAACCGAATAGATTCGACAGGGATATGAATTTGGGATCATCTTTGGGAGTACCTTTACTTCAACAATATAAAACTTAAAAAGAAATTTATCTTAAGGCAAATCTAGGACAAATAAACTCACTTTTAAACGTAACCAACTTTTGTAGGAAAAATATGGCACTGACGTCAAACAAAACTTTGCCATTTAAGCGTGAATTAATGTTGATCAAATAGTATTTTTATTGAGCCACTTCACTGAGTCAAAGCCATTTGCTTTGTTTTAACTCTCAAAATAGACTTTTAATGTTTTTTTATGCAACTCCAAATATATATAAACATTTTGAACTACTTAACTTTATTCATTTTATACTTTATTGTTTATACTTAAGCCAAAAATGATTCATTTGAGTAACGGTTTTTAGCATATCATTAGCAAATACATGCTAGTAATAGCCTGCGATGAGGTGGCGACTTGTCCAGGGTGTACCCCGCCTTCCGCCCGATTGTAGCTGAGATAGGCGCCAGCGCCCTCACCGACCCCAAAAGGGAATAAGCGGTAGAAAATGGATCAAGGTGGCGACTTGTCCAGGGTTAATTTTGAAGCATCCTAAAGTGTAAAGCAAACGGTTTCAAAATCAAGCTTACTGTAATCCATTTTCTTCGGAACTTAAGAAAAAAATTTCAAATGAAAACTTTTTATTGTGTTTTGAATGGCAATGTCAAACTCCATCAAAACCTGAGCTAAATATACCACTTTGGTCCATGCTGTGGTCTCAGTACTGTTACCAGAACACCAGATTTGAACTCAAATAAAACCGTGGCCTTTGTTCTGCAAACTACAATCCGATGTTGCTACTTGATTAGTCACGTTATATTGGTCAGTGCGGATTCTGCAAAATTCGCTAAGAACGGAATAGATTTTACAAAGAATTAATCTTATTATCTCCGGAATTAACCAAGAACATCCTTAAAATAACTAGTTATTATAAAAAAACATCTAACTTAATATATTAAAAACAGTGGACAGGGATTTGACCAAAACAAGATCTGTTCAATATTTCTGTTTTGTGTAGCTTTCCCCCAAAAATTGTCATATTCAAACATTTGAATAGATAAATCACGTGAAGAAAAGTCAACATTATAAAGAGTATAGATAGTACTTATAAACACATCAAACTTAACATGTCAAAACAGTAGACAGGGAATAAAAATATTCAACATTTCCAAACACATTTTTTTTTCTCTCAAAAACTATTTTTAAACATTGTTTTTACGTACATCTCGTGACAAAATGGTAATATTCTCGAGAATAGTTGGTGGTCACGAAAACATTCAAACTCATAAGTCAAAAACAGTAGAAATTAATTTTGACCTGCCTGCAAAACTCCGAAAGAAAAGTTCTTCGAAATTGGGTTATTCTCAAAAATGGTCATGTTGGCAACTTTTTTATTGCTTTTCTGACTCATCCATCCATCCATTTTCTACCGCTTATTCCCTTTCGGGGTCGCGGGGGGCGCTGGCGCCTATCTCAGCTACAATCGGGCGGAAGGCGGGGTACACCCTGGACAAGTCGCCACCTCATCGCAGGGCCAACACAGATAGACAGACAACATTCACTCTCACATTCACACACTAGGGCCAATTTAGTGTTGCCAATCAACCTATCCCCAGGTGCATGTCTTTGGAAGTGGGAGGAAGCCGGAGTACCCGGAGGGAACCCACGCATTCACGGGGAGAACATGCAAACTCCACACAGAAAGATCCCGAGCCTGGATTTGAACCCAGGACTGCAGGACCTTCGTATTGTGAGGCAGACGCACTAACCCCTCTGCCACCGTGATTCTGACTCATGAATCATGAAAAAAAAGAATGATAAAATAATAGCATTTTTTGTGGAAAATAGGTCAAATAATAGCATTTTTTGTGGAAAAAAGTTAAAATAATAGTATTTTTTCGGGAAATAAATTAAACTAGCATTTTTTCTGAAAAAATTATAGCAATTTTTGTGGAAAAAAATCTAAAAAGCATTTTTTGTGGAAAAGAGATGAAATAAGAGAATTTTTTGTGGAAAAAATAAAAAAGACAAAATAGCAGCATTTTTTGTGGAAAAAAGTTAAAATAAGAGCAATTTTTGTGGGAAAAAATTAAAATAATAGAATTTTTTCTGGCAAAAAGTTAAAATAACAGCATTTTTTGAGGGAAAAATGTAAAATAATAGCCTTTTTTGTGGGGAAAAAATATATAATAGCATTTTTTGTGTAGAAAAGTTAAAATAATAGCATTTTGGGAAAAAATTAAATAAAAGCCTTTTGTGTGGGAAAAAGATTAAATAATATAATTTTTTGTGGGAAAAAGTTAAAATAATTGCATTTCTTCAGGAAAGAAATTAGAATAGCATTTTTTGTAGAAAAAAAGAAAAAATAATAGCATCTTTTGTGGAAAAAAATTAAAATAGCATTTTTTGTGGAAAAAAGATAGAAAAGGAAATTTTTTGTGGAAAAAAGAAAAAAACATTTTTTTGGGAAAAGATAAAAATAATAGCATTTTTTGTGGGAAAAAGTTAAAATGATAGCATTTTTGTGGCAAAAAAGTTAAAATAATAGCAATTTTTGTGGGAAAAAGTTAAAAATAACATTTTCCATCCATCCATCCATTTTCTACCGCTTATTCCCTTTCGGGGTCGCGGGGGGCGCTGGCGCCTATCTCAGCTACAATCGGGCGGAAGGCGGGGTACACCCTGGACAAGTCGCTACCTCATCGCAGGGCCAACACAGATAGACAGACAACATTCACACTCACATTCACACACTAGGGCCAATTTTAGTGTTGCCAATCAACCTATCCCCAGGTGCATGTCTTTGGAAGTGGGAGGAAGCCGGAGTACCCAGAGGGAACCCACGCATTCACGGGGAGAACATGCAAACTCCACACAGAAAGATCCCGAGCCTGGATTTGAACCCAGGACTGCAGGACCTTCGTATTGTGAGGCAGACGCACTAACCCCTCTGCCGCCGTGAAGCCCAAAATAAAAAATTTTGTGGGAAAATGTTAAAATAATAGCATATTTTAAAGAAAAATATAAAATAATAGCATTTTTTGGGGGGAAAATATATAATAACATTTTTTTGTGTAGAAAAGTTAAAATAATAGCATTTTGGAAAACAAATTAAATCATAGCCTTTTGTGTGGAAAAAAGATCAAATAATATAATTTTTGTGGGAAAAGAAAAAATAATAAAATGTTTGTGGAAAAAAGTTAAAGTAATACAATTTTTTGTGGAAAAAAGATAAAATGATACGATTTTTTTGTGGAAAAAAGATAAAATAATAGCATTTTGGTGGAAAAAAAATAAAAGCATTTTTGGTAGAAAAAAGATAAAATACTATTTTTGTTGTGGGTGTTTTACCACTAACATAAAAATACTGAAAGCGTGTATTCACATAGTTCTGAATGCATGGGGACTGTATTCATCTTGCAAGCTTTTGTCTGGATGAACCTGCTTGTTAGCCTGAGGGTAACAATACACTCTCGTATTTCTATTAACCCTGCCATCATCATCCTCTTCTAGCAGCATTATGTACAAAATAACACACAAACCTAATATAAATATAACCAGGCCACAGGTCTGCTGTGCAGGTAACGTGATTAGTGAAGTGAAGTGAAGTGAATTATATTTATACAGCGCTTTTCTCTAGTGACTCAAAGCGCTTTACATAGTGAAACCCAATATCTAAGTTACATTTAAACCAGTGTGGGTGGCACTGGGAGCAGGTGGGTAAAGTGTCTTGCCCAAGGACACAACGGCAGTGACTAGGATGGCGGAAGCGGGGATCGAACCTGCAACCCTCAAGTTGCTGGCACGGCCACTCTACCAACCGAGCTATACCGCCCCAAAAACAAAGTTGTCTTTGACAAGGCTTTTTTTTTTTTTTACTTTATATCAACTTGAAGTTGATATAGAGATTTACTGTTAAATGTAAATAAATAATAATAATAATAATTTGACTTATTTTGAACATTGTAATGACTGAGACACTTTATGGTCCCCCGGGAGCCCTTAAGCTTAAAAAACAAACAAACATATATTTTGTTATGATTCGAAAATGAAAAATATCAAAATGCCCCCGCATGCTAAAATTTTTCCGTGTGTGGTCCTCAGTGGAAAAAGTTTGGACACCCCTGTTTTAGCACGACCTCGCCAGCGTGTCGCTAAAGGCTGGTCGACATTTTATACTTCCATGCCGCAAATTAAAAACAATTCTTTTAACAATAGGGACGGCGTGGCGCAGTGGGATAGTGGCCGTGCGCAACCCGAGGGTCCCTGGTTCAAATCCCACCTAGTACCAACCTCGTCACGTCCGTTGTGTCCTGACCAAGACACTTCACCCTTGCTCCTGATGGGTGCTGGTTGGCGCCTTGCATGGCAGCTCCCTCCATCAGTGTGTGAATGTGTGTGTGAATGGGTAAATGTGGAAGTAGTGTCAAAGCGCTTTGAGTACCTTGAAGGTAGAAAAGCGCTATACAAGTACAACCCATTTATCATTTAATACATGCTAGTAGTAGGAGCAATAGGATCATCCATGTTCATGTTTATTCTTACCAATTTTTTGTTTTTATGGCTTTGTCTCGTAATAGTCTTAGTTGGTAAAGGCATATCTTTTTGCATGATGTTGCAACCACGATGTCAGGATGCACATTTCCATGCGTTGTTGTTGACGGAGAACAGGGGTGATGAAAAGTCCGCCGTCTAAATAGGTCGTTTTAAAAGTCACTCTAACGTTTTGTCAGCTAAAAACACCCAGTGGCATCCGCACGCCAGCATTGAACCCCCCTGTGGAAATAGAAGTGATGATTTGGGAGCTTTTCTTGCGCGCGAATGCCATGGCAGACCCAGCAGCCGCACGGAACATTGCGAAGAACTCCCAGGATGACGGCGAATTTGGCGGTGGCTTGGTCCACTTTGACTTCGTGCTTGGGCTCTTATTTTGTAAATGACACATGTTATATTTATGAACACGCACATGTTCCCCAGCACAATCAATGTTTATTTATATAGCCCTAAATGACAAGTGCCTCAAAGGGCTGCACAAACCACAACGACATTCTCGGTAGGGCCCACATAAGGGCAAGGAAAAACTCACACTAGTGGGACGTCGACAATGATGTCTATGAGAAACCTTGCACTTCATAATAAATCTCAACAATATCAGTACTGACTGATGATGTCTCAGTTTAGCAGAACAATAAGGAAGGGATTCATTCACATGGGCATCATTCAATCAATCAATCAATCAATGTTTATTTATATAGCCCCAAATCACAAATGTCTCAAAGGACTGCACAAATCATTACGACTACAACATCCTCGGAAGAACCCACAAAAGGGCAAGGAAAACTCACACCCAGTGGGCAGGGAGAATTCACATCCAGTGGGACGCCAGTGACAATGCTGACTATGAGAAACCTTGGAGAGGACCTCAGATGTGGGCAACCCCACCACTCTAGGGGACCGAAAGCAATGGATGTCGAGCGCGTCTAACATGATACTGTGAAAGTTCAATCCATAGTGGCTCCAACACAGCCGCGAGAGTTCAGTTCAAAGCGGATCCAAGACAGCAGCGAGAGTCCCGTCCACAGGAGACCATCTCAAGCGGAGGCGGATCAGCAGCGTAGAGATGTCCCCAATCGATACAGGCGAGCGGTCAGTCCTGGGTCCCGACGAGCGGTCCATCCTGGGTCTCGACTCTGGACAGCCAGTACTTCATCCATGGTCATCGGACCGGACCCCCTCCACAAGGGAGGAGGGGACATAGGAGAAAGAAATGAAGCGGCAGATCAACTGCTCTAAAAAGGAGGTCTATTTAAAGGCTAGAGTATACAGATGAGTTTTAAGGTGAGACTTAAATGCTTCTACTGCGGTAGCATCTCGAACTGTTACCGGGAGGGCATTCCAGAGTACTGGAGCCCGAAATGAAAAAGCTCTATAGCCCCCAGACTTTTTTTGGGCTTTGGGAATCACTAATAAGCCGGAGTCTTTTGAACGCAGATTTCTTGCCGGGACATATGGTACAATACAATCGGCAAGATAGGCTGGAGCTAGACCGTGTAGTATTTTATACGTAATTAGTAAAACCTTAAAGTCACATCTTAAGTGCACAGGAAGCCAGTGCAGGTGAGCCAGTACAGGCGTAATATGATCAAACTTTCTTGTTCTTGTCCTGGGTGGATCTCACGTAAGTGGAGGGAGGTTAATCGTTTTGCAATGCAGTCTGCTGCAAATGATGGAAAGCGCCACTCTGCATTGCAACTGACAAACAAAACACATCTTAAAATATTCAACAGTCTACTGTGGTTAAAGTGTATAGTGTCCGTCCCGCCCTCCAATTCGTCTCGTTTCATGTGTCAGGTAAATTGCAACGATGGGGCCACATGGATTTCCTTCCTATCTTATTTGTTTTCCTATCTTCAAGTTGAATTTCACTCGTGAATTTTTTTTTTTAAGTTTCTCGATTACTGTTGATGTGGTTCAAACCGGTATTTATATTTTTACAACAAGGCCGTTTTTGGGTAAAAACAGACTTTAGTTGGTTGTTAGTCCCTTCATATGCGGTCCTCTCCAAGGTTTCTCATAGTCATCATTGTCACTTTTACCGACGTCCCACTGGGGGTGAGTTTTCTTTGCGCTTATGTGTGCTCTACCGAGGATGTCGTTGTGGTTTGTGCAGCCCTTTATGACACTAGTGATTTAGGGCTATATGAATAATCATTGATTGATTGATTGATTGATTGATTGATTGATCATATGCACTATATTGCCAAAAGTATTTGGCCACCTGCCTTGACTCACATATGAATTTGAAGTGCCATCCCATTCCTAACCCATGGGGTTCAACATGATGTCGGTCCACATGTTGCAGCTATTATAGCTTCAACTCTTCTGAGAAGGCTGTCCACAAGCTTGCAGAGTGTGTTTATAGGAATTTTCCACTATTCTTCCAAAAGGTCACACATTGATGTCGGTCAAGAAGGCCTGGCTCTCAGTCGCTTTTGTAATTCATCCCAAAGGTGTTCTATCGGGATCAGGTCAGGACTCTGTGCAGGCCAGTCAAGTTCATCCACACCAGACTCTGTCATCCATGTCTTTATGGAGCTTGCTTTGTGCACTGGTGCACAGTCATGTTGGAAGAGGAAGGGGCCCGCTCCAAGTTGTTCCCACAAGGTTGGGAGCATGGAATTGACCAAAATGTTTTGGTATGCTGGAGCATGGGTGTCAAACTCTGGCCTGCGGGCCAAATTTGGCCCGCCGTGTAATTTCATTTTGCCCTTGAGGCAATATCAAATTAAACATTAGAGTTGGCCTGCCGGTATTATACAGCGGCGATGCCGCTCTAACACCGCTAATTTTCATACTTGCCAACCCTCCTGAGACTCCTGAAGTTCAGTGCCCCTCCTGAAAATCTCCCGGGGGAGCCATTCTCACAAAATTCTCCCGATTTCCACCCGGACAACAATATTGTTTTAATGGCACTTCCTTTAGCCTTCTCTACAACCTTGCATCACGTCCGCTTTTCTTAAATACAACATTGTGCCGTCCTAGTCGCACAATATAAGCTGGTTTTACACACACATAAGTTAATGCAAGGCATGCTTGATCAGGTCACTCTCAGGGTGGCTGAATAAACAAATTTAACGCTGTTACAAATATGCGCCACATTGTGAAACCACACCAAACAAGAATGACAAACACATTTCGGGAGAACATCCGCACCGTAACACGACATAAACACAATTGAACAAATACTCAGAACCCCTTGCAGCACTAACACTTCTGGGAAGCTACAATATATAATTAGATATCAACTCAGCCTCAGATTAACTTTTCTTTCTCCTCCCAGCCTGGCTAACTTGGCAGTAAGAGGATATATGGGCTTATTGTTCTTCCACCATAGAAGTGGGTCAAAATCTAGTTTTTAATGCAATACAGAAACCCCCCGCGACTCCGAACGGGACAAACGGTAGAAAATGGATGGATGGATGGATGGTCTTAAATCTGCTGCTATAAAAACATTTGTTATTGCTTTAGCCCTGCCTGGCTGGCCGAGGAGAGGCTGCTTCAATGCGGTGTCTGCACCACGCTCCTCTTTGTCTTCCTTAAAGCGACGTTCACTTGGGGGTGGTGCGACTTCAAAGGGGTTAGCATGTTTGACGTGTTGGTAGAAGCATACCCTACTGCTGCTAAACAATGTCGGCAAACCTCCGTCCTCCATTGTTGTATCGTACCGCGAAGTCGAAATGTTCCCGAAGGGGAGACGTTAACGAGGCAGGAGGGTCTTCCAGATCTGGCTTTTGCATGTTGTCCTAGCCCGGTCGCTGCTAGCCTGCCGTGTGTTTTGCCTCGCTCTGCATTGTTTACACAAGGTGCGGTGCGCTACCTAATATGTCCGTGTGGAAACTTGTTCAGTACACCTCCGAACCGAACCGAAACCCCCTTACCAAAACGGTTCAATACAAATACACGTACTGTTACACCCCTAGTACACACGCATTTTGGCATTTTGGATGAACATACCATATTTCCTTGAATTGTCGCAGGGCATAAAGTATGCGCATGCCTTGAATTACTGCCGGGTCAAACTCGCTTCCCAAAATAATTAGCGCATGCTTAGTATTAGTATAAACTCGTGACACTTCCCCTGTCATCATTTTCAAAATGGAGGTGGCTGATTTCAATACCGGTAATTTGAAATCGCATAAAGGGAAGAAGATTAAGAGATATTCAGTAGGATTTAAGGTCCAAGCTTACATCACACTCAAATGTTTACTGCATACCTTTGGTAAGTGCCGGAGTGAGAAGAGGTTTTAAAATAATTAGCGCATGCTTACTTTTACGGCATGCCTTTGGTAAGCGCAGGAGTGAGAGGAGATTTTAAATTAATTAGCGCCCCGGTGGCAATTCAAGGAAATACGGTATATTAGAATTTTGTGTTCATCTGGAAAAAATAAAAAATCCATAGAAGGAAAACAGCACAAAATCCAATGTGACGGCAATATCGGAATGAAAATCAAGCCTTTTTGTTTGTTTGTTTTAAAATCTGCAATACATAATAAAAATCGAAAAAACGGCCCTAATTCCGTTTTTTTTATTTGCGTTTCAGAACTAGAAATAGAATGAACAGAAGGTGCACGGACCTGGTTGATACTGAAAAAATTAAATAAATAAATTGTAATAATATTCAAATTGATCAGCGAGATTTTATAAAACACTTTAACCTACAAATGAGAAAGTCAGGATTAATGCAGTGCACAGCTTTTCCAAATGGGGATTGAAGCACGATACTGCATGATACTGATAAAGCATATTCCCGCTATTTGACAAGCCCCGAACTAAGGGGCTGCTAAAACAAGCTGGTTTTAAACTACAACTCGTAAAAGTAATTCTGATCATCTGGTCAATCAATCTAAAAGTGCATAATTAAAGTCCACTTTTTTCCTTTCGGGCTCATTCAAAGTTGAGAGAAAATGTTCCATCTGCCACCAAGTGATCAAATTCCCGTCTTGAAAGAACACAAATTCAGTTTGACTTGTTTTGGCCAAACAGCATTTTCCCAACAAAGAGATTTTCTCTCACTAAATAAAATATCAGCCAACTTATTTCAGGCCTCGCTGCTTTCTTTGTTCTCAGCCAGTCGACATCCCGCTGATGCCCCCCTACACCCCCTACACCCCCACGCCACATGACAGTGACACACAAGACTAGTTGAGAGCGCCATTTCTTTACAAAAAAAAAAAAGGCTGTCTGGATTCCTGTGAGGATTTCGACTGACAGCCGGGTTGAAGTTTAAAGGCGTTTTTATTTACACAGCGTTCTTTAAGTTATCATTCACAAACATTTGCTCTGGTTCTCGAATGCGACTGCTCATGTGCTGTCATTTTAACGTTTGACATCGTGCTTACAAGACATAGCGTACATTTGCGACAATGAAAGAAGCTCCAGCACAGAGCCTTGGGGATCTCCACTCTGATGCAATCATAGGGATAGTTGTCTATTGTCGCCGTCTTCTGCCGAAAATGAACAGTTTTTTTTTTATTATAATTTTTTTCACAGTTATTTAACTGTAAGACTTGTTTTTGTGGAATTGGATAAACAATGTGCACACTTATATAATTATTTAATATCCATTTTCTACCGCTTTTCCCTTTTGGAGTCGCAACAATTACACATAATAATTATATTATTTAATATTTTAATATAATTATTATGTGTAATTGTTGGAATAAAATAGCATTATTTATATATTTCCTTCACATGCTTATGCACTTAAATCACTAAATTAATTTCGGAAATTGAACACATCAGTTGTTGTTGTTTTTACAGTTATCCAATGGAAATACTTGTTTTTGTGGAGTTGAAAAAAAAAAATGAACACTTCTATAATTTTATTTATTATATAATATTATAATTATGTTTAATTGGTGTAATAGAATAGCTTTTTTTTTTCTGTAAATGCTTATGCACTTATATTACTAATTTAGTTCATGAATTTCAAAAATCTGTTTTTTTCTTGTTGTTTTTTTGCAGTTATCTAACTGAAATCATTGTTTTAGTGGTATTGTAAAAGGAATGTGCACACTTATATAATTATATAGTATTATAGTATAAATATTATGTGCAATTGTTTTAATAAAATAGCATTATTTTAATATTTTCTTTAATTTCCCTTCGGGGATTAGTAAAGTATTTCTGATTCTGATTCTGATTATGCACTTAAATCACTCAATTAATTTCTGAAATTAAACACATCAGGTTTTTTTTACAGTTATCTAACGGAAAGACTTGTTTTTGTGGAATTGTATAAAAAATATGAACACTTATATAATTAAAATATAATATAGTATTATAATTATGTGTAATTGTTGCAATAGAATAGCATTATTTTTTATTTTTTATTTACATGCTTCTGGACCTAAATCACTAAATGGATTTATGAATTAGAAAATTATTGTATTTTTTTACAGTTATCCAACTGAAAGACTTGATTTTGTGGAAATGCATAATGAATGTGTAATTATTTTAATAAAATATAAATATTTATATATTTTCTTTGCATACTTATGCACTTAAATCACTCAATTAATTTTTGAAATTCAACAATCTTTTTTTTGGAACAGTTATCTAACTGAAACACTTGTTTTTGTGGAATTGTATAAAAAATGTGCACATTTATATAATTATGTAATAATATATAATTATTATGTGCAATTGTAATAAAATAACATTATTTATACATTTTCTTTACATGATTTTACACTTAAATCACTAAATGTATTTCTGAAATTTAAAAACACACACACACACACACATATATATATATATATATACATATATATATATATACATATATATATATACATATATATATATATATATATATATATATATATATATATATATATATATATATAAAATATGATGTGTAATTGTTGTAATAAAATAGCATTATTTTTATATTTTCTTTACATGCTTGTGCACTTAAATCACTCAATTTATGAAATTGAACAATTTTTTTTTTTTACAATTATCTAAAGACTTTTGTTTTAGTGGAATTGTTGAACAATTATGTATTTATTTATATATATATATGTATATATATATATATATATATATATATATAAATATATATATATATTATAATATAATATACTTGTTATGTGTATTCGTTGTAATAAAATAGCATTATTTCTATATTTTCTTTACATGCTTATGCACTTAAATCACTCAACTAATTTCAAAAATTGAACAATCATTTTTGTTTTTTTAAGTTATCTAACTGAAAGACTTGTTTTTGAGGACTTGTATAAAAATGTGCGTACTTGTATAATTATATGTTTTATATAATATTATAAAATAATGATTTTGTGTAACTGTTGTAATAGAATAGCATTATTTTTATATTTTCTTCACATGCTCATGCACTTAAATCACTAACTTAATTTATGAATTTGAATTTTTTTTTTTTTTTACAGTCATCTAACTGAAAGACTTGTTTTTGAGTTGTATGAAATACGTGCACGCATATATAATTATATAATATTATAATATAATTATTATGTGTAATGGTTGTGATAAAAAAACATTATTTATATATTTTCTTTCTGCATTTCACACAGGAGCTGTTTCTTTTTCATCCTTCTGACACAAATGTGTTGCGTGCGCGCCTAGATGGGTTTGACCCTGCAGGTTGAAAGGAACACAATTTTTTTTTTCTTTTTTTTTTTTTTCTTTTTAAAGATGTGCAGACTTGGCTTCAGAAAAACCAGCAAACAAAAGTGTCCCTCCTGGAGCTGTCCATCCCTCTGTGGGTCTCTCCTCCCACACCCGCCATCCCTCCTGCGGCTGTCAGGATGCGTGTCAGCCTCCTTGCGGCGGGCAGATGTTAGCTGGCAGGAAGCGGATGAGAGCGTCCGTCATCGATCAGGACGAGTGGCGGCTTGTCACGTCGGCCGGCCGCGCGTACGTCGGGTGGAAGTGGGCCGCGGGAACCCCAACGGACGCCTAATGAAAATGCTCTGTCTGGAGAAAGCGTTAATTTAGCCACCAATGAGTGTATTGGAAGTATTGATGCTGGAATTTAGACGCTTTAAACACTGTTTTTAGTCTGCCCGACTGGGGAAACGCCATATTTTGTGTCTGGAGCTTTCATGCTGGCTTCACGGTGGGAGAGGGATTAGTGCGTCTGCCTCACAATACGAAGTTCCTGCAGTACTGGGTTCAAATCCAGGCTCGGGATCTTTCTGTGTGGAGTTTGCATGTTCTCCCCGTGAATGCGTGGGTTCCCTCCGGGTACTCCGGCTTCCTCCCACCTCCAAAGACATGCACCTGGGGATAGGTTAATTGGCAACACTAAATTGGCCCTAGTGTGTGAATGTGAGTGGGATTGTTGTCTGTCTATCTGTGTTGGCCCTGCGATGAGGTGGCGACTTGTCCAGGGTGTACCCCGCCTTCCGCCCGATTGTAGCTGAGATAGGCGCCAGCGCCCCCCGCGACCCCAAAAAAGGGAATAAGCGGTAGAAAATGGATGGATGGATGGAGCTTTCATGCTCATATTGTGTACTTCAGAGGTCTTAAACAGGGGCTTCTGCGAGGGAATTGTTGCTGGATTAGACTTTATGGTTGTGGTTCTTAACCTTGTTGGAGGTTCCGAACCCCACCAGTTTCTTACGTGCATTCACCGAAACCTTCTTTTGTGAATTTTTTTTTTTTTTTTTTTTTTCAAATTCAAGACAAAGTTATATGTTGTTTTTTTTCCTGGTGTACAAAATGAACCATGCATGAACTCCCAATCCAATCCAATCCACTTTATTTATATAGCACATTTAAACAACAATAACGTTTCCAAAGTGCTGCACAGCCATGTTAAAAACAATTGTAAAAAATTTTTTATAATAATAAATAAATAAAATAAAATAAAAAAAGTATATATATATATATATATATATATATATATATATATATTATGCTCCACCAATGACTGAATAAAAACAAAAAATAAATAAATATAAAACCAATAAAAACAATATAAAAACAAATATGATTAAAAACTATTTTAAAGGGTAAAATCAATTAAAACAGTAAAATAGAAATCAAAGTGTATAAAAAACACAGAGGACAACAGAGAACAGAGGACCACACAACTCACGTAGTGTTAAAAGCCAAAGAATAAAAGTGGGTCTTAAGACGAGACTTAAAACACTCCACTGTGAAAGCAGTTTGAACATGGAGCGGCAGAGTGTTCCAGAGCTTAGTACCGACCACAGAGAAGGCCCTGTCTCCCCTGGTCTTAAGTCTGGTCTTGGGCACCACGAGCTGGAACTGGCTCTCGGACCTCAGAGCGCGCGCAGGAATGTAAATTTGGATGAGGTCCGAGATATATTGAGGTGCCAGTCCATGTAAAGATTTAAAAACAAACAGCAATGTTTTAAAATCAATTCTAAAATGAACAGGGAGCCAGTGCAAACTCTGAAGAATTGGGGTTGTATGCTGGCGTTTCCTGGCCCCTGTTAAAAGTCGTGCTGCCGCGTTCTGGACTAACTGCAACCGGGAGAGAGCTTTTTGGCTAATGCCAGCATAAAGTGCATTGCAGTAGTCCAGGCGACTTGAAATAAAAGCATGCACGACTTGTTCAAAAAGGTTAAAAGATAAAAACGGTTTAACCTTTACTAAAAGACGAAGGTGATAAAAACACGATTTTAAAACGCAGTTGACTTGTTTGTCTAGTTTAAAATCGCTGTCTATAGTGACGCCAAGGCTGGTGACTTTGGGACGCACATAATTTTGCAATGGTCCCAAGTCAGTGAGGGCCGGACCAAAAACTAAAATTTCTGTTTTTCCCTCATTCATTATTAAAATTACACACCTGCAAATCAGTGTGACTTCTGCAGTTGCCGTTTTTGATTGATTGATTGATACTTTTATTAGTAGATTGCACAGTACAGTACATATTCCGTACAATTGACCACTAAATGGTAACACCCGAATAAGTTTTTCAACTTGTTTAAGTCGGGGTCCACGTTAATCAATTCATGGTACAAATATATACTATCAACATAATACAGTCATCACACAAGTTAATCATCATAGTATGTACATTGAATTATTTACATTATTTACAATCCGGGGGGTCGGATGAGGAGCTTTGGTTGATATCAGAACTTCAGTCATCAACAATTGCATCAACAGAGAAATGTGGACATTGAAACAGTGTAGGTCTTATTTAGTAGGATATGTACAGCCAGCAGAGAACATAGTGAGTTCAGATAGCATAAGAACAAGTATATACATTAGAAATACATTTGAGTTGTTTATAATCCGGGGAGATGGGATGTGAATGGAGGAGGGTATTAGTAAAGTGTTGAAGATGCCTGGAGGTGTTGTTTTAGAGCACTTTTGAAGGAATATAGAGATGCACTTACTTTTACACCTGTTGGGAGTGCATTCCACATTGATGTGGCATAGAAAGAGAATGAGTTAAGACCTTTGTTAGATCGAAATCTGGGTTTAACGTGGTTTGTGGAGCTCCCCCTGGTGTTGTGGTTATGGCGGTCATTTACGTTAAGGAAGTAATTTGACATGTACTTCGGTATCAAAGAGGTGTAGCGGATTTTATAGACTAGGCTCAGTGCAAGTTGTTTTACGTATCCACAAGACGCCGATATAGTGAAGTTTTTATTTACACGATGAGTCAATACTTGCCAACCCTCCTGATTTTTTCCAGGAGAATCCCGAATTCCAGTGCCCCTCCCGAAAATCTCCCGGGGCAACCCTTCTCCTTGAGTGTCCTCTACAACCTGTCGTCACGTGCGATTTTAATAATAATAATAATAATGGATTAGATTTATATCGCGCTTTTCTATTGTTAGACACTCAAAGCGCTCACAGAGAAGTGGGAACCCATCATTCATTCACACCTGGTGGCGGTAAGCTACATATGTAGCCACAGCTCTCCCGTCCAAAGGCAAAACCTAGTAACTCACTTCTAGCTGATTTAGAGAAAACAAAGGAAAACCAATCTATCTGGATGCTGTCTTACAAAGATCTACATAGTCATCAAACGTATAGATGTTTTCTTGAGCTTTCATTTTCTTGCCGATTGAGCCATGGATTGAATCTGCTCTCATGAACGTGTGCCCTTTCTCCAGATGTTTTATCACAATCTCGGGTGGGCCCCATTCTGCGTTTGCACATTGGGCAAGAGCCGTCTACAGCGTCCAGTTTTTATTTTGACCTCCACAGTTATCTGCCCAAAAGAGTATGCAAGGGGAAGAATCAAGAGCAATACATTTAATGAAGGTGCTTGCAACGTCCTGGGCCAATCTTCCAAATATCCCCTCGTGCCATAATATCACATAATCAGGTTGACCGTCGGCCCCCATTTGTGCAAATGTCTCATTAAAGACAATAAGGCGCTGACAAAGAAGCTCCGATTGGTCCCTTGAGATACTAGGTTTTTCTGTTGTATCTACGTGGTTATGTGGTAGTTGCTAGGTCCTGCCATGCGCGTAACAGCTTACTTACGGAACAAATTACAATATCGCATACACTAATGTAAAGCATATCACCTAGGACAGGGGTAGGGAACTTATGGCTCGCGGGCCAGATGTGGCTCTTTTGATGACTGCATCTGGCTCTCGGATAAATCTTAGCTGACATTGCTTAATATGATAAGTAATGACTGATTCCACTTGTAATCACAGTGTTAAAAATAATGTTCAAAATATAAAACATTCTCATGCATTTTTAATCCATTCATCTGTTTTCTACCGCACCCGTTCAAGAATTTGCGTTAATGGTAAGAAGTTATTTATTTATTATTGGTTAGTGTGGGGCTTGCCCTCCTGGGGTTTGTCTGACCACCAAGCACCAACATGAGAGCCTGTTTCAGGGTTACAATATTGTTTTATTTTTCAATAAGTCTCTCAGTTGCCTTCCAGCAATTGTACTTTTCTCTTTCGTTTTCGCTCGCGCTCTGGCTCCAGCCCCGACCCCGTCTCTCCTCCTAGCTGCTGCTTATAACAGAGCGACAGGTGATTAGATAACAAGGCCCAGGTGGGCCATCTACGCACCTGTCGCTGATTTCGAGGCCGGTCCTGGCACATCCCAGTTCACTGCAGGCCAGCAAGCCACGCCCCCTCCACAGTTAACTCGAGAATAACAATATTATTACAAAGAATAAGAGACCTATTATACTCTAGAAATGTTTGTCTTACTTAAAAATGCACCTGTTTAGTTTTGTTCAGTGTAAAAAAATATATTATATGGCTCTTACAAAAATACATTTTAAAATATTTGGCTTTTTGGCTCTCTCAGCCAAAAAGGTTCCCGACCCCTGACCTAGGAACTCCAAAATTATTATCAGCTCAGTTTTGACCAAAATTGATTTACTGGGTTTTGCCTTTGGACGGGAGAGCTGCCCTGGGGTAGACTAACGGAAGCGTGGCTGCCAGTTTGCGCCTACGGCCCCTCCGACCACCACCAATCATTCATTCAACATTCCTTCACCAGTGTGAGCGGCACCGGGGGAAAGGGTGACGTGTCCTGCCCAAGGGCACAACGGCAGCAATTTGGATGTCAATAGGTGGGAAGCGAACCTGCAACCCTCAGGTTTCTGGCACGGCCGCTCTACCCACTACGCCATGCCACCCTCATACAAACGGCGTGTCGGCGCATTCACATCATTTATGTGGCTTTTACACACACATAAGTGAATGCAAGGCATACTTGACAAATTCCAAAAATTCCCAGAATTCCAGGTTTTCCGGGACATTGTTGACATTTTTCAAACTTCCACCATTTCCACATTTTTCAACCGATACAACCCGTTCCACCTTCAACATATTCCACTCATCTTGATTTTTTTCAAACCTTTATTTGACCCTTTTTTTCTGGCGACTACTCCTTCCACATTTTTCAACCCACTCTTAATCAGGACAAAAAGCAAAGATGTTTTTTGAACTGGAAAAATACCCGGTTTTCTGGAAATTCCTTACCACAATTTCTCAATTAAAAATGTTACTACTTCAAAATTTCATGACCAATCAAAACATTTCCAACAGCAACCATTTCAACTTATTCAAAACATTAAAGTCTTTTAACATTTTCCAAAATGAAATTCCCGCTTCTCCCGAAATTCCCAAATTTTTATGAAATTCTCATTGAAATGAATGGCACATTTTACAAAGTTCCACAATTCCCACAGTTTTCATCTGATTCCTACTAGAGATGTCCGATAATATTGAACTGCCGATACTATCAGCCGATAAATGCTTTAAAATGTAATATCGGAAATTATCGGTATCGGTTTCAAAAAGTTAAATGTATGACTTTTTAAAACGCTGCTGTACGGAGTGGTACATGGACGCAGGGAGAAGTACAGAGCGCCAATAAACCTTAAAGGCACTGCCTTTGCGTGCTGGTCCAATCACATAATATTTACGGCTTTTCACACACACAAGTGAATGCAAAGCATACTCGGTCAACAGCCATGCAGGTCACACTGAGGGTGGCCATATAAACAACTTTAACATTGTTACAAATACGCACCACACTGTGAACCGACACCAAACAAGAATGACAAACACATTTCGGGAGAACATCCTCACCGTAACACAACAGAACAAATACCCAGAACCCCTTGCAGCACTAACTCTTCCGGGATCTACAATATACACCCCCGCTACCACCTCAACCACACCCCCTCACCTCAACCCCCCATCTCCCGAATTCGGAGGGTCTCAAGGTTGGCAAGTATGGATGAGTCGGGTGTGTCTTGACTGGCTCCGCCGAACCCCTGAGGCCGACTCACCGAACACCTAAGGTTCGATCGAACACAGGTTAAGAACCACTGCTTTATGGGAATACAATTGTTTATATTCCCCTACATTGATCACACTCACTAAGTTTCCATCCATCCATCCATTTCCTACCGCTTGTGCCTTTTTGGGGTCGCGGAGCCTATCTCAGCTGCATTCGGGCGGAGTCGGCGTACACCCTGGACAAGTCGCCACCTTATCACAAGGCCAACTCACTAAGTTTCCATGCACTAAATTAATCTGATTCCTAAAATAGTTGGTTTTTTGTATATTTGTATTTTTGTGAAGTCCAAGTGTTCATGCACACTCTCTAACACGACCATTGGTCATACACCGTGTACCTCCCGTCCACTGGGGGGCGCTTATTTCCTGTTGACGCAGATAAAAATAATGTTTTTTTTCCCCCGTTGACCTACAGCAGGGGTCACTAACGCGGTGCCCGTGGGCACCAGGTAGCCCGTAAGGACCAGATGAGTCGCCCGCTGGCCTGTTCTAAAAATAGCTCAAATAGCAGCACTTACCAGTGAGCTGCCTCTATTTTTTAAAAATAATTTTATTTACTAGCAAGCTGGTCTCGCTTTGCTCGACATTTTTAATTCTAAGAGAGACAAAACTCAAATAGAATTTGAAAATCCAAGAAAATAAGTCTTGGTCTTCACTTGTTTAAATACATTCATTTATTTATTTAATTTTCTTCTTATAACTTTCAGAAAGACAATTTTAGAGAAAAAATACAACCTTAAAAATGATTTTAGGATTTTTAAACACATATACATGTTTACCTTTTAAATTCCTTCCTCTTCTTTCCTGACAATTTAAATCAATGTTCAAGTACATTTTTTTTTTATTGTAAAGAATAGTAAATACATTTTAATTTAATTCTTAATTTTAGCTTCTGTTTTTTCAATGAAGAATATTTGGGAAATATTTCTTCAAACTTATTATGATTAAAATAAAAAATAAAAATATTCTGGAAAATCTAGAAAATCTGTAGAATCAAATTTAAATTTTATTTCAAAGTGGATCTTAACCAATTTAAAACATGTCATCAAAATTCTTAAATTAATCTTAATCAGGAAAAATTACTAATGATGTTCCATAAATTATTATTATTTTTTTTTCAAAAAGATTCGAATTAGCTAGTTTTTCTCTTCATTGTTTTCGGTTGAATCTTGAATTTTAAAGAGTCGAAAATGAAGATAAACTGTTCCAAAATTTAATTTTCTTTTTTTTTTGTGTTTTCTCCTCTTTTAAACCGTTCAATGAAGTGTTTTTTTCATCATTTATTCTCTACAAAAAACCTTCCGTAAAAGGAAAAAAAATGTTTGACGGAATGACAAACAGAAATACTCATTTTTTTATATACATAGATTTATTTATTAAAGGTAAATTGAGCAAATTGGCTATTTCTGGCAATTTATTTAAGTGTGTATCAAACTGGTAGCCCTTCGTACTAATCAGTACCCAAGAAGTAGCTCTTGGTTTCAAAAAGGTTGGTGACCCCTGACCTACAGTATTACGTCACGTGAGCCATCTGCGGATCCTTAACAACTTGTTTTGAGTGAATGTCCGCTGTAATATTGGCACAGATGACAAATATTACGTCTCCAACGGCTACATTGATCAAATAATCAATCAACCAATGTTTATTTATATAGCCCTAAATCACAGGTCTCTCAAAGGGCTGCAAAAGCCACAACAACATCCGCGGTAGAGGGCCCACATAAGGGCAAGGAAAAACTCACCCCAGTGGGACTTTGATGTAAATGATTATGAGAAACCTTAGAGAGGACCGCATATGTGGGCAAAAAAGCAAAAAGCAAAAAAGCAAACATGGATCTCGACCACTTGTCAACCGGCAGGTTTCGGTGAGAAAATTGTGTTAAAAAGTCGCCTTTTACCGGAGATCTGTGGAGTTTGCGCCATCCTTGTATTTGCCGTCGACTTCCCTTAGATACTGGCCTCAAGACACCCGTGTACACACCCCTCCGACTATCAGGTACTATTTAATCTCACTAAAACACTAGCAACACAATAGAAAGATAAGGGATTTCCCAGAATTATCCTAGTAAAGGTGTATAAAAACATCTGAATCCGTCCCAATGCAATCGCCTTTTTTTTTTTTACTTTATTTTTTTTGATTTTTTTTTTTTCTAGCCCTTCGCTATCAATATCATCATCCAGGAATCTTTCATCCTCGCTCAAATTAATGGGGAAATTGTCATTTTCTCAGTCCGAATAGCTCTTCCTGCTGGAGGCTCCCATTATAAACAATGTGAGGACGTGAGGAGCCCTCACACTTGTGACGTCATCGTGTGCAACTTCCGGTAAAGGCAAGGCTTTTTTATCAGCACCAAAAGTTGCGAACTTTATCGTGGATGCTGTATTCTGCTCTATTTTTGCTGGTTAGCTTGGCAGATAGCTAGCATGATATAACACTTGATGACAAAAAGAGTCCCAAGCGTCTGGAGTGTAAAACTGATTTCCACCACTAGGTGTCTTAGAAAATAACGTTGTGGGGCATGACAAGCTGGTTCAGAAATGTTGTTCTTAAACTGTTGGACATTTTGCTCACGTGGGGCATCTGCCTCACAATACGAAGTTCCTGCAGTCCTGGGTTCAAATCCAGGCTCGGGATCTTTCTGTTTGGAGTTTGCATGTTCTCCCCGTGAATGCCCACTTCCTCCCACCTCCAAAGACATGCACCTGGGGATAGGTTGATTGGCAACACTAAATCGGCCCTAGTGTGTGAATGTGAGTGTGAATGTTGTCTGTCTGTCTGTGTTGGCCCTGCGTTGAGGTGGCGATTTGTCCAGGGTGTACCCCGCCTTCCGCCCGATTGTAGCTGAGATAGGCGCCAGCGCACCCCGCGACCCCAAAAGGGAATAAGCGGTAGAAAATGGATGGATGGATTTTGCTCACGCATTTGTTCACAAAATGGTGACCCTCGCTCCATCCTTGTCAGTGAATGACAGCATTTCATAGAAGCTGCTTTTACACCCAATCATGGCACCCGCCTGTTCCCAATTAGCCTGTTCACCTGCGGGATGTTCCACATAAGTGTTTCATGAGCATTCCTTAACTTTCTCTGTCTTTTTTGCCACTTTTGCAAGCTTTTTTGAAACATGTTGCAGGTGTCCAATTCCAAATGAGCTCATATTACTGACAGACTGAAATTTTTAGCGGTAATGTAAGACGTGTAGCGAGTAAACGAGATGACATCGTAGATAACTATCCCCGACAAGACGTATCAGTGCCGGAACATCATCAACGGGGACGGCGTGGCGCAGTTGGGAGTGTGGCCGTGCCAGCAAACTGAGGATTCCTGGTTCGATGCCCACCTTCTACCAACCCCGTCATGTCCTTAAACAAGACCCTTCACCCTTGCTCCTGATGGGTGGGGGGTAGGGCCTTGCATGGCAGCTCCCGCCATCAGTGTGTGATTGATTGATTGATTGATTGATTAATTGATTGAAACTTTTATTAGTAGATTGCACAGTACAGTACATATTCTGTACAATTGAACACTAAATTGTGTTTTGTTTTTTTTTTTAATATTTTATATCCTGCACTACCAAGAGCTAATGCAACAAATTTTCGTTCTTATTTGTACTGTAAAGTTCAAATTTGAATGACAATAGAAAGGAAGTCTAAGTCTAA
Organism: Nerophis ophidion; assembly: GCF_033978795.1. Lineage (NCBI taxonomy): Eukaryota > Metazoa > Chordata > Actinopteri > Syngnathiformes > Syngnathidae > Nerophis > Nerophis ophidion. Next base: position 68,386,876 of record NC_084614.1, read on the forward strand.
GTCTAACACCCGAATACATTTTTCAACTTCTTTAAGTCGGAGTCCACGTTAATCAGTTCATGGTAGTACTAATGAATCGAAAACGGTACTATACTTTGTTTTAAAAGTACCGGCATGTCACGTCATGTCATTACTGGTTTTGCGAGCAGATGAGCATGTTCGGCAGCGCACGATCACAGAGTACTTACAAACAGACACAATGTGTAGACAGAAAAGGGAGAACGGACACATCTGGGACTAAAAACAAGTTGTTTAACTTGTTAATCAATTCAAGGTACTGTGAATGGGTGAATGTGGAAATAGTGTCAAAGCGCTTTAAATGCCTTGAAGGTAGAAAAGCGCTATACAAGTATAACCCATTTACCATATCAAGCAGTACATAATATTGGCGTGAATGTGACCCGCAAAGGTCAAAGCAGGACCAGTTTAGTTTCCCCTGTGCTTGAATTTTTTTTTTTTATAGTAAGAATTTGGATCCGTGTCACCAAAGTCCTTAAAGGCCTACTGAAATTAGATTTTCTTATTCAAACGGGAATAGCGGGTCCGTTAAATGTGTCGTACTTGATCATTTTGCGATATTGCCATATTTTTGCTGAAATGATTTAGTAGAGAACATCCACGATAAAGTTCGCAACTTTTGGTCGCTAATAGAAAAGCCCTGCTTTTACCGGAAGTATGTGCGCATGACGTCACGAGTTGTAGGGCTCCAAACATAGTCACATTGTTTTTAATGGGTGCCACCAGCAGTAAGAGCAATTCGGATGAAAGATTTGTGAATTAGGATATTGATAGTGAAGGACTAGAAAAAAAAAAAAATGAAAAAAAGCGACGGCTCCAGGCGGCGTTAGTGGTAGCATTTCAGATGTAATTAGACACATTTACTAGGATAATTCTGGAAGATCCCGTATCTGCTTATTGTTTTAATAGTGTTTTAGTGAGATTTTAAAGATCGTAAAAGATTGTAAAGACATACCTTGAGGTCGGATGGCTGCGGTGAACACGCAGTGTCTCAGAGATGTCAGAGTTATTTTGTGTCAAACCCCAAGATGCAGAGAAGGAGGGAGGCGTTTTGCAGGAAAACATAGTTTAATTTAAAATACTAGAACAAGAACAAACAAAGGGTACAAACAAAAAGCACGTACGTGGGTGGATATAACAAACTAAGGGCTATGAACAAACAAATCGGAAACAGGGAACAAAAAACAGTAGGCTACAATCATCTACCAAATTTAGCTTACCGCTACGCTGTAATCACACGACCAGTAGGAATGACAAGTAGAAAATGACATTGACACGACAATAATCCGGCCCTGACTCGAGTAGAAAACAGGTCTTAAATAGTGGCTGGCTGATTGATCCCAGGTGTGGCCAGGTGCCAATCAGCCACAGCTAAGGGTTACACAGCACTCAGGGAGACAAACAGGAAACAGAACCAAAATAGGAGTGCTGACAGGAACTAAAGACAAATGCAGAAGAAAAACTAAGACATAGACCAAAACTGTCAGGGACAAGCCTGACAAGAGAGAAGCCGAGGAGCCAAGCTCACAGCTGCCGCTGCTGCAGGACGACAAATAATCCGTTGATGTCTCCGGTAAGATATATATCACAATTTCCCCATCCAAAAACATGCTGGTTGACGTAGAGAAAACATGTTCGCTTGACCGCTCCGCTTCACAACAAACGGTGCTAAAGACAGCTGCAATCCACCGCTTTCCACCAACAGCATTCTTCTTTATACTCTCCAATATTAATTGAAGAAATTGCAAAAGATTCAGCAACACAGATGTCCAAAATACTGTGCAATTATGCCGTTAAAGCAGACGACTTTTAGCTGTGTGTGTGTGCAGCTGCTAATATTTCCTGACAGTCCGTGACGTCACGCGTACACGTCATCATTCCACGACGTTTTCAACAAGAAACTCGCGGGAAATTTGAAATTGCAATTTAGTAAACTAAAAAGGCCGTATTGGCATGTGTTGCAATGTTAATATTTCATCATTGATATATAAACTATCAGACTGCGTGGTGGGTAGTAGTGGGTTTCAGTAGGCCTTTAATGGCCTCACATTTTTATGCAAGGAAGCCTTTAAAACGCCTCAATTAAAACATTCTACGCGCACTCGGCCATTTGACCGAAGGCTACGCGGCGCCGCGCCCTGCCAAAGGCGCCCCGAGAAAGTGCTGATTAAACCGCGCCGGTTTAAATGGCTTCGAGTTCACGGCCAGAAGCACGCGTCGTGATTAACGCCGACGTTAATAAGGGACACCTTCATAATTTGCGATGGCGGCGGCGTTTGAACGCGGGCGGCCTGCCGATTAGTCCTTTACGAGCGGCCGCACGTTTGTTCCGGTTAAATTGATAAGCGGCGCCGTGTCGTTTGATGCTGTCGGAGGAGCCGGGGGAACAGGGAGGAAGGCCGCCGTCATGGTTATTGTCGTCATGTGTTTGGAGGAATCAAACAGGCGGCACGGGGGGGGGAGAAGGCGCCGGCTCGCTTGCTCACCACGTGGGCGGAATTGAAGGTGGTGACAGATATTTGCGTCTTGTCAGTTGACTTCAACATCAACAAGCTCGCGTTGGTCTCGCTGATGTGGGAACAAAGAGAGAAAGATATTTAAGTTGCGCTAACTTGAAAAAAATGAAAATAAAAAATCACACCTGCATCAAAGGAAGGCTTTCCGTATGTGAAGTCAATTAATTAGTTCTCAGCTGTCATTACTGCTACTTATGCAATATTTATTATTTATTTATTTATTTATTCACTCTTCTGTTACAAACAGAACTAGGAAATTATTATTTGTGTATTTAATATGTGTTTACTTAATTATGGTATATTTATTTATCATTAATTAGTTCACTGTTCTGTTACAAAACAGAACTAGGAAATTATTATTTGTGTATTTAATATTTAAATTGGCCCTAGTGTGTGAATGTGAGTATGAATGTTGTCTGTCTATCCGTGTTGGCCCTGCGATGAGGTGGCGACTTGTCCAGGGTGTACCCCGCCTTCCGCCCGATTGTACCTGAGATAGGCGCCAGCGCCCCCCGCGACCCCAAAAGGGAATAAGCGGTAGAAAATGGATGGATGGATGGATATTTAATATTTGTTTACTTACTTATTGTGTATTTCTTATTTATTTATTTACTGTTCTGTTAAAAACAGAACTTGGAAATTATTATTTTTGTGTTATTTGTTCACTTACTTATTGTGTATTTATTATTTATTTATTCACTGTTCTACTACAATCAGACCTAGGAAATTATTATTTGTGTTTTTAATATTTATTTACTTACTTATTGTATATCTATTATGTATTTATTCACTGTTCTGTTACAAACAAAACTATGAAATTATTATTTATGTATTTAATATGTGTTTACTTATGGTACATTTATTTTCTATTTATTTATACACTGGTCTGTAACAAACAGAACTAGCAAATCATTATGTATCTGTTTACTTACTTATGGTATATTTATTTATTTATGGTGTATTTATTCAGTGTTCTTTTACAAACAGAGGACTACGAAATGGGATAAAACTGCTATGCTATGAAAAGGGGTAGGATTAAATAGTATGTTTTACATGCTAACTGTTAGCATAATAACATTAGCATGCTAACTGTTTTCAGGAAATATTGCCTCCCTAAGACTCAGGGCCTTATAAATTAGTACTTGACGCATATTACCAATTATCAGGATAAGGTTAGTATGCTAGCATGCAAACATTATCATGGCAGCTTTTCTAGCTGGTTTTCATATTTTTCAGGTAGTTTGAAAGGCACAAACTTCTGAGTTGTATAACTTGGTATGTTTTACATGCTAACTGTTACCATAATAACATTAGCATGTTAACTTTTTTGTAGGCAATTTTGCCTCCGTAAAACTCAGAGCCCTACAATTTAGTATTTGACGCATATTACCTATTAACACGATAAGGTTGGTATGCTAGCATGCTAACATTATCATGGCAACCTATCAAGCTGGTTTTAGAAATTTTCAGCTAGTTTTAAAGGTGTAAACTTAAGAGTTGTATAACTTGGTATGTTTTACACGATGTTAGCATGCTAACAGTTAGAATGTTGACATTTTTTGCCAGTTTTGCAGGAGTACACCTCAGAGTCATCTAACTTGGTTCCTGTGCACGTTAATGTTGAAAATCAGTTTGGCTTCCGCATTTTAGCATTCGCACGCAATTTCTCCCGAACTTGCATATTCTAGTGATTCGTTATAGTTTAATTTAATGTCATTTTTTTTGGTTTTTGTTTTAGTTATTTTTCATAAATGTATTTATTTTATTTCTTAAGTTACCAATGTGTTAACTGTACTACGTCTTCATTTTTAAAATATGTTTTATGTAGTTGTTTTATTATTGAAATGTGAACATATTATAAATGATTAATAAACAGAAGTATCCCACACTTCTCTCTTCTAAAGTATATCTGTTAGGGGTGTGGGGAAAAATCGATTCGAGTACGAATCGAATCGAATACGTTGTGCGATTCAGAATCAATTCTCATTTTTAAAAAATCGCTTATTTTTTATTTTATTTTTATTTTAAAAAACATTTTTAAGCTGATTTTTTTTTTTTATCAATCCAACAATCCACTTCATAGCAATACCATAACAATGCAATCCAATTCCAAAACCCAAACCTGACCCGGCAACACTCAGAACTGCAATAAACGGAGCAACTGAGAGGAAACACAAACACGACACAGAACAAACCAAAAGTAGTGATACAAAAATGAATATTATCAACAACAGTATCGATACTAGTTATATTTTCAGCATAGCAGTGATTAAAAATCCCTCATTGACATTATCATTAGACATTTGTAAAAATAAAAAATAAAGAACAATAGTGTCACAGTGGCTTACACTTGCATCGCATCTCATAAGCTTGACAACAAACTGTGTCCAGTATTTTCACAAAGATAAAATAAGTCATATTTTTGGTTCGTTTAATAGTTAAAACAAATGTACATTATTGCCATCAGTTGATAAAACACTGTCCTTTACAATTATAAAAGTTTTTTTTTTTAAATCTACTACTCTGCTAGCATTTTAGCCGACTGGGGTGGATCCTGCTGAAATCCTATGTATTGAATGAATACAGAATCGTTTTGAATCGGAATAATATCGTTTTTGAATCGAGAATCAAATCGAATCGAAAAAAATCGATATATTATCGAATTATAACCCCAAGAATTGATATTGAATCGAATCGTGGGACAGCCAAAGATTCACAGCCCTAATATCTGTGCAGGTTTCCCTGCTCTTCAGGGGATTTTATTGATTCATTTGTATTTAACAATATTCATGGAACAATACATGTATTATTGTGTATGTAAAGGTTGTAAGTCGCATTGTAAAACTGCACTATATCATTTGTAATGTTGCACAATGACAATCTTAGTGTTGCAGCTGTTTTTATTATATTTTTGGCTATTATGAGTTAGCGTTAAAACGCTAACCCTGTGGCCGAGATGACGCTAATTGCACTCCTGCACTTTGGTTTACAAAAGTACATTTTTTAGCGACTCCGGTGTGTAATAGACGGACGACACAAAGCCAATGTACGGCGATCCCGAGGCGATTAGCATCAACAGCGTGAGCTGCGACTGTAATCGAGGCTCCATAAATAAGCAAGTAGAACACTTTGCGAGGAGTCGTTATCTCGCTGATGCGGCAAACAATGCGCAGGTTGTCGCCCCGTCCTCGCCACCTGACTCGTTAGCCCTGCCGACGCTGATCGGGGATCAGACGCGAGGGCTCCAAAGGAACGCTGGCTTGACTCGCTGAGTAAATGCATTATTAATGCTGCTCTCCTGGGAGCTCATCAGTTGGAAGAGGAGCGTGAGGCCAGGACAGCGCCCTCAAGCTGTAGGGGATCCTCTTTTCCTTCCCTTTCATTGCAATCAACGCAGAAATGAAAGCTCATTCGGCCATTTGCATAATTTACCGTGACGCATGTTTGTGTCGTTTGAAAAAAAAAATGCTAAAGAGTAACTTCGGTGTTGTTAGTTTTTCGGATTAACATTTCAGGGTCTTATAGCTACAGTATTCTGTTTTTGGTGATGGTAATGCACATGCCCCGTGCTTGTGGAGGTGGCCTGCATGTTTGGATCCCCGCTCCTGCCGCGAATACTTCCGCAGGCTTCCATGCCTCGGATTTGACGCTGGTGGTAAAGGACACGCCCCCGTGCTTGTGGAGGTACCCTGCATGTCTGGATCTCCGCTTGCGCTTGCTTCCACAGCTGGCTTTTCATGGTGATGTTAATTAGCACACCTTGTGCTTGTGGAGGTGCCCTGCATGTCTGGATCCGCGCCCCTGCCGCGAATATTTCCGCAAGCTTCCACGCCTCGCATTTGATGGTGGTGGTAAAGTTCCCTTCCCGTGCTTGTGGAGGTGCCTTGCATGTCTGGATCTCGCTTGCGTTTTCTTCCACAGCTCGCTTTTCACGTTGGTTTTGACCAACACACCTTTTGCTTGTGGAGGTGCTCTGCATGTCTGGATCTCTGCTCGTGCCTGCTTCCACAGTGGTGTTAATTAACACACCCTGGGGTTGTGGAGGTGCCCTGCACGTTTGGATCCCCGCTCATGCAGCGAAAACTTCCGCAAGCTTCCACACCTCGCATTTGATGGTGGTGGTAAAGTCCCCTTCTCGTGCTTGTAGAGGTGCCCTGCATGTCTGGATCGCTCCTCGTGCGTGCTTCCACAGCTTTCTTTCCACGGTGGTGTTAATTAACACACCCTGGGGTTGTGAAGGTGCCCTGCATGTGTGGATCCTCGCTCATACTGCGTATTACTTCTGCAAGCTTCCACGCCTCGCATTTGACGGTGGTGGTTAAGTACGGGCCCCCGTGCTTGTCGAGGTGCCCTGCATGTCTGGATTGCCGCTCGCGCTTGCTTCCACAGCTCGCTTTCCATGGTGGTGTTAATTAACACACCCTGTGCTTGTGGAGGTGCCATGCATGTCTGGATCCCTGCTCCTGCGTGCTTCCATAGCTTGCGTTCCACGTTGGTGTTGACTAACACACCTTGTGCTTGTGGAGGTGCCCTGCATGTTTGGATCCCCACTTCCGCAAGCTTCCACGCCTCGCATTTGACGGTGGTGGTAAAGTACACAGCCCCGTGCTTGTGGAGGTGCCCTGCATGTCTGGATCTCCGCTCGTGCGTGCTTCCACAGCTCACTTTCCACAGTGGTGTTGACTAACACACTTGTGCTTGAGGAGGTGCTCTGCATGTCTGGATCTCTGCTCGTGCGTGCTTCCACAGCTTTCTTTCCACGGTGGGGTTAATTAACACACCCTGGGGTTGTGGAGGTGCCCTGCATGTTTAGATCCCCGCTCATACCGCGTATTACTACCGCAAGCTTCCACGCCTCGCATTTGACGGCAGTGGTTAAGTACACGCCCCCGTGCTTGTCAAGGTGCCCTGCATGTCTGGATTGTCGCTCCCGCTTGCTTCCACAGCTCGCTTTCCATGGTGGTGTTAATTAACACACACTGTGCTTGTGGGGGTGCCCTGCATGTCTGGATCCCTGCTCGCGCTTGCTTCCACAGCTTGTTTACCACGTTGGTGTTGACTAACACACCTTGTGCTTGTGGAGGTGCCCTGCATGTTTGGATCCCCACTCCTGCCGCAAATACTTCCGCGAGCTTCCACGCCTCGCATTTGACGGTGGTGGTAAAGTACATGCCCAATGCTTGTGGACGTGCCCTGCATGTCTGGATCCCCGCTCGCGCTTGCTTCCACAGTTCGCTTTTCTTGGTGATGTTAATTAACGCACCTTGTGCTTGTGGAAGTGCCCTGCATGTCAGGATCTCCGCTCGTTCGTGCTTCCACAGCTGGCTTTTCACGGTGGTGTTAGTTAACACAACTTGTGCTTGTGGAGGTGCCTTGCATGTTTGGATCCCCGCTCCTGCCGCAAATACTTATGCAAGGTTCCACGCCTCGCTTTTCACGGTGGTGGTCATTCACATGCCCTGCGCTTGTGGAGGTGCCCTGCATGTCTGGATCGGCGCTCGTGCACACTTCCACGGCTCGGTTTTCACGGTGGTGTTAAGTCACACACACTGTGCTCGTGAAGTTGCCCTGCACGTCTTGATCGCCGCCACTGCCGCGGATACTTCTGCACGCTTCCACGACTCGCTCTTCACGGCGGTGGTATGCACACCCACTGTTTGTGCAAGGGCCCTTCAAGTCTGGATCTTCGGTCCTGCCGCAAATACTTCTGCACGGTTTTCACGGTGGTGGTGGTAATTGTCAGGTTCAAACACTGATGAAATCTATTAAACAAGACAAAAGGCAAAGAATCAAACCGAGACAAAATTAAATTTGGACTCAGATCTGAGGAGAGACATGGCCACTGTACTGTCTGTACAGTCCTGCACCAAGCTCTGCCCCAAGATTGTACTCCTCCTTCTTTATTTGACTCCCCCCTCCTTGCCGCAGCTGCTTCCTCAGGGAAGTGGGTCGTAAACAGCGTTGCCTTCGGTTCCTGAACAGTTCAAAAAGAGTTCCATAAAATACTTCAAAGAGAGTCCCATTAAATAGTTAGTTCAAAGAGAGTCCCGTAAAACAGTTGAAAAAGAGTTTGTAAATATACTTCAAAAAGAGTTCTTCTGGAAGTTGGGCAGATCCTGTCATCTGTCCGCTTTGAAATCCTAGTGAAGTATTACGAGCCTTCTTCTTGGAAGGTCTCAGCGTTTTGGTCTTTTTTTCCGGAACACAATGTAATACAAAGTTTTTGGTGATAATTTAAAAACAATTATTCTAACAGTAATGCTCAAGCTCAATGCTTGTGGAGGTTCCCTGCATGACAGGATCTCTGCGTCTGCCGCATTGGCTTTTGGTGAACCCTCCTTTTATGTGACTATTCAGTGAATAAAATCACAATGCAGGACACACGCTGTCTTTCACTTTTATAGCGTACCACATGGGAATGCCTCTGTGCGGAACCCAATAATTTGAATACATTAATCGTTACGTCCCAATAGCTTGAGGGGTGTCTGAATACTTTCAAAATAAAATACAGCGACAAAGTCACTAAAATTGGATTTCAATGAACACCGCCACTTAACAGATGGCGCCAAAACTGTTTGCATGAATCCAAATGTATACATGGCGGGCCACCACAAAAAAAAAATGGCCACTCTGCATAGACAGTAGGCACTGCAGTGACTCTTCCACCTGTTGTCAACTTCTTATGCCGTGTATTCCTGCGTGGATTAAAGTTCACCAGAGGTTTAATTTGCCTGTGTCTCACGTGTTTGCCACCGTACTTAATAGGTCTGTAAATCTTTGGCCCCCACAGGATTCAATACCGAACCGATTCCCGAATCAAAACAACTCCTAATTCAAAATCAAACCTTTTTTTTGTTTTAATGACATTGGGTGCCAGTTCTATGATTACCCACATTCCTGCATAAAATAGATAAACAGCCCGTAATAAATGTTTATATTACAGTGAGGCAAAAAAGTATTTAGTCTGCCACCGATTGTGCAAGTTCTCCCACTTAAAATGATGACAGAGGCCTGTAATGTATCGAGATACATTTTGGTACCGGTACCAAAATGACACAATATGTTACAGCATGTCATCAGACTGAATTATGAGCCTTTACTTACTAATAAAAGACAAGTTGTCTTGTATGTTCACTATTTTATTTAAGGACAAACTTGCAATAAGAAACATATGTTTAATGTACCCTAAGATTTTTTGTTAAAATAAAGCCAAAAATAAAAATTTTCTGTGGTCCCCTTTATTTAGAAAAGTACTGAAAAGTATCGAAATACAGTTTGGTACTGTCATGTTTTGTTTTGTTGTGTTATGTTACCTGAAGACTCCATTCGCTCCTGTTTTTTCACTCCCTCGTTTTGTTTCCATGACAACTCATTGGTTTCACCTGACTCATTTGGACTCACACACCTGTTTTCAATCATGAAGAGACTATTTAAGCCTGTCATTTTCTGTTGGTCGTTCTGGCGTCATCACTCCGTTCATGCTTACTCTGCACTCTGATTCTGCTTCATGCCATGTTTCCTGTTCCATTTCATAGTTCATGCTGCTCTGCTCTATTCTTGCCACGTTATTCAAGCTACAATTAGCGAGTTTTTGTTTCATGTCCATAGTTTTGCCTTTGTGGTAGTTTTTGTTCCTTAGCCAAGTTTGTGTCTCTGCCTTGTGAGCGCCTTTTGTTTGCACTTTTATAGTAATAATTAAAACATGTATTTACCTTCACGCCATGTCCGGTCCAGTTCTGTTGCATCTCGGGAAAACAATCCACGCAGAAAACTGCACCAAAGCCCAAGTTATGACAGGTACCGATACCAAAATGACACAATATGTTGCTGGATATGTCATCAGACTAAATTAGGAGACTTTGTCTGTTTACTTACTACTAAAAGACAAGTTGTCTTGCATGTTCACAATTTTATTTAAGGACAAACTTGCAATAAAAAACATTTGTTTAATGTACCATAAGAATTTCTGTTAAAATAAAGCCAATAATACTATTTTTGTGGTTCCTTTTATTTAGAGAAGTACCAAAAAGTATCGAAATACATTGTAGTACCTGTACCAAAATATTGGTATCGGGACAACACAACCCCCGAAGTACATCGGCCCTGGAGGGAACGTCTCCCCCCTGTGCTCCTCGACCATGGTCTGGGAGCCGGAAGCAGGAATAGTGTAACATACAGTTTCAATCTTAAAGATGTACAAACCCCGTTTCCATATGTGTTGGGAAATTGTGATAGATGTAAATATAAACGGAGTACAATGATTTGGAAATCCTTTTTAACCCATATTCAACTGAATGCACTACAAAGACAAGATTGTTGATGTTCAAACTCATAACGTTTTTTGTTTTTTTATGCAAATAATAATTAACTTGGAATTTCATGGCTCCAACACGTGCCAAAGTAGTTGGGAAAGGGCATGTTCACCAATGTGTTACATCACCTTTTCTTTCAACAACACTCTATAAACGTTTGGGAACTGAGGAAACTAATTGTTGAAGCTTTGAAAGTCAAATTCTTTCCCATTCTTGTTTTATGTTCTGTAGAGCTTCAGTCGTTCAACAGTCCGGGGTCTCCGCTGTCGTTTTTACGCTTCATAATGCGCCACACATTTTCGACGGGACAGGTCTGGACTGCAGGCGGGCCAGGAAAGTACCCGCACTCTTTTACTATGAAACCACGCTGTTGTAACACGAGGTTTGGAATTATCTTGCTGAAATAAGCAAGGGCGTTCATGATAACGTTGCTTGGATGACAACATATGTTGTTCCAAAACCTGTATGGACCATTCAGCATTAATGGTGCCTTCACAGATGTGTAAATTACCCATGCTTTGGGCACTAATACACCCCCATACCATCACAGATGCTGGCTTTTGAACTTTGCACCTATAACAATCCGGATGGTTATTTTCCTCACCACGTCCACAGTTCCCAAATATAACTTGAAATGTGGACTCGTCAGACCACAGAACACCTTTCCACTTTGCATCAGTCCATCTTAAATGAGCTCAGGCCCAGCGAAGCCGGCGGCGTTCCTGGGTGTTGTTGATAAATGGGTTTTGCTTCGCATAGCAGAGTTTTAACAGATGTAGCAACCAACTGTTGTTACTGACAGTGGTTTTATGAAGTGTTCCTGAGCCCATGTGTTGATATCCTTTACACACTGATGTCGGCTTTTGATGCAGTACCACCTGAGGGATCAACGGTCCGTAATATCATCGCTTACGTGCAGTGATTTCTCCAGATTCTCTGAACCTTTTGATGATTTTACGAACTGTAGATGGTGAAATCCCTAAATTCCTTGCAATAGCTCGTTGAGAAATGTTGTCCTAAAACTGTTCGACAATTTGCTTACAAAGTGGTGACCCTCGCCCCATCCTTGTTTGTGAATTACTTAGCATTTCATGGAAACTGCTTTTATACCCAATCATGGCACCCAACTGTTCCCAATTAGCCTGCACACCTCTGGGATGTTCCAAATAATTGTTTGATGAGAATTTCTCAACTTTATCAGTATTTATTGCCACTTCTTTGTCACGTGTTGCTGGCATCAAATTCTAAAGTTAATGATTATTTGCAAAAAAAAAAGGTTTATCAGTTTCAACATCAAATATTTTGTCTTTGTGGCATATTCAACTGAATATGGGTTGAAAATGATTTGCAAATCATCGTATTCAGTTTATATTTACATCCAACACAATTTCCCAACTCATATGGAAACGGGGTTTGTAAAAAAATAAAAATATTTGGGAATGTCCAGCGGGCCAGATGGAAACGCTTAACAGGCCTTAATTTGCCCAGGTCTGATCTACATTAACAATATGATTTGCTGGAGTGGCTGGACAGGACAGATACAAAAAAAAAAATTACATATCGATTTTTAATCATTTTTAATGATTAAGAATCCTTGTTAGATCCGCTCAGCATTCATTGCTTTCGGTCCCCTAGGGCAGTGGTCCCCAACCACCGGGCTGCGACCCGGTACCGTGCCCCGATTGGTAACGGGCCGCAGAATAATTTCTCATAGTCATCATTGTCACCGACGTCCCACTGGGTGTCAGTTTTCCTTGCCCTTATGTGGGCCTATCGAGGATGTCGTAGGGGTTTGTCTTGTGGTTTGTGCAGCCCTTTGAGACACTAGTGATTTAGGGCTATATAAATAATCATTGATTGATTGATGAATAAGAATTGCGATTAATTGAAAAAAATATTTTGGGGGGGCGGGGCCACACCTCGTACCAAAGCTGCGACTTTGTGTGCGGAATGACTCCCTCACCATCTATTTTTCCGACACAAAGCGTGTGTAAATAATCATACCGGAATAGAAAGTCGCCTTTGTTCCTCCTGACAGCGTGAATGATGGCGTTCCTAATAGTATGACAACGCCGTGCCCCCTCTCATGAATACCAGAAATACTCCGCGACAGGTGAGCTAATATTACCGACAGGTAGGCTAACGTGGACTTGACAAGTCCCCGCCGCAGCCGCCGTCGCATTTGCATGCGCGAAGGAACCGTCCTTCCGGCATATTCGTTTGCGTTTGCTTTTGCGTCCGGACTTTTCTCGCCGCCTGTCGTCAGGCGGACATGTGACGCTACTCTCCCTGTGTTTTATCGCCGTGACAGTTGTTTGGGAGGAGTTGCCCCCCTCCTCGTTTTATACACAGCACACAGAAAATAAAAGCTCCTTCTTTGAAAACATCACATTTGATCATTACAGGCGGAGGTTGAGAAGGAGCGCGATGCTGCTGTTTGTGGCTCAGCGGGCCCCGCGCTCTCGGTTTTTTTTGTTTTCGGGGGCTTCTTTGGTTTCAGGAAAAAGGCGTCCGTGTTTGTTTTCTGCGTCCGCAAGTTTGTACTGCGGTGCTTTTTCTACTTGTTTTGGAGTAACGACGTGTGCATGAATAATAATAATAATGGTGGTGACAAAGAAATAAAACACTGGTTGCTCTTTCTGAAGCATACATTGTTCCATCGACTCCTGCAACGCACTTCTTGTCGGGATCCCCAGCAAGAACATCCGGAAGCTGGGAAATTGTTCCACACAGTAGCTCAGTTTCAAAAGATGGAAAGGGTAAGGATGGAAAGGATAATGCAGGTATCCATCCATCCATCCATTTACTTCCGCTTATCCAAGGTCGGGTCACGGGGGCAGCAGCCTAAGTAGGGAAGCCCAGACTTCCCTCTCCCCAGCTCCTCCCGGGGGATCCCGAGGCGTTCCCAGGGCAGCCGGGAGACATAGTGACCCCAAAGTATCCTGGGTCTTCCCGTCCTAAACACCTCCCTAGGGAGGCGTTCAGGTAGCATCCTGACCAGAAGCCCGAACCACCTCATCTGGCTCCTCTCAAAGTGGAGGAGCCAGGCTTTACTTTGAGCTCCTCCCGAATGACAGAGCTCTTCACCCTATCTCTAAGGGAGAGCCCCGCCACCCGATGGAGGAAACTCATTTCGGCCGCTTGTACCCGTGATCTTGTCCTTGTCCTCTCCCATGTTCTGGGGCTGCATAAGTGCTGCCGGCCTCTGGGTGAGACGCGGCTCATATTTATGACACTGTACTGTAAAAGGTAAACAAGCATACACGTAAGAGTAGTCAGTGTACAGCTCGTATAGCCGTTTAGCTCTGCTGTCAACAATCTCATTGCCCTGACAGCAAGAGGATTGGGCAATCATAGGGGTGGTAGCATCATGGTCTGGGGCTGCATGAGCGCTGCTTAGCAACTGGGGTAGCTACGGTTCATTGCGAGGATGATGATTAGGTTATACACACATGCATACATATATATATATATATATATATATATATATATATATATATATATATATATATACAACTCTTATTTTCTTATGATAGAGTGATTGGAGCACATACTTGTTGGTCACAAAAAACATTCATGAAGTTTGGTTCATTTATGAATTTATTATGGGTCCACCGACTGTAGCTGAGATAGGCACCAGCGCCCCCGCGACCCCAAAAGGGAATAAGCGGTAGAAAATGGATGGATGGATGAAAATGTGACCAAATATGCTGGGTCAAAAGTATACATACAGCAATGTTAATATTTGGTTACATGTCCCTTTGGCAAGTTTCACTGCAATAAGGCGCTTTTGGTAGTCATCCACAAGCTTCTGGTTGAATTTTTGACCACTCCTCATGGCAAAATTGGTGCAGTTCATCTAAATTTGTTGGTTTTATGACATGGACTTGTTTCTTCAGCATTGTCCACACGTTTAAGTCAGGACTTTGGGAAAGGCCATTCTAAAACCTTAATTCTAGCCTAATCTAGACATTCCTTTACCACTTTTGACGTGTGTTTGGGGTCATTGTTCTGTTGTAACACCCAACTGCGCTCAAGACCCAACTCCGGGCTGATGATTTTAGGTTGTCCTGAAGAAATTGGAGGTAATCCTCCTTTTTCATTGTCCCATTTATTCTCTGTAAAGCACCAGTCCCATTGGCAGCAAAACAGGCCCAGAGCACAATATTACCACCACCATGCTTGACGGTAGAAATAGTGTTCCTGGGATTAAAGGCCTCACCTTTTCTCCTCCAAACATATTGCTGGGTATTGTATGTATGTGTGTGTGTGTGTGTATATATATATATATATATATATATATATATATATATATATATATATATATATCCATCCATCCATCATCTTCTGCTTATCCGAGGTCGGGTCGCGGGGGCAACAGCCTAAGCAGGGAAACCCAGACTTCCCTCTCCCCAGCCACTTCGTTTAGCTCTTCCCAGGGGATCCCGAGGCGTTCCCAGGCCAGCCGGGAGACATAGTCTTCCCAACGTGTCCTGGGTCTTCCCCGTGGCCTCCTACCGGTTGGACGTGCCCTAAACACCTCCCTAGGGAGGCGTTCGGGTGGCATCCTGACCAGATGCCCGAACCACCTCATCTGGCTCCTCTCGATGTGAAGGAGCAGCGGCTTTACTTTGAGTTCCTCCCGGATGGCAGAGTTTCTCACCCTATCTCTAAGGGAGAGCCCCGCCACACGGCGGAGGAAACTCATTTCGGCCGCTTGTACCCGTGATCTTATCCTTTCGGTCATGACCCAAAGCTCATGACCATAGGTGAGGATGGGAACGTAGATCGACCGGTAGATTGAGAGCTTTGCCTTCCGGCTCAGCTCCTTCTTCACCACAACGGATCGATACAACGTCCGCATTACTGAAGACGCCGCACCGATCCGCCTGTCGATCTCACGATCCACTCTTCCCTCACTCGTGAACAAGACTCCTAGGTATTTGAACTCCTCCACTTGGGGCAGGGTCTCCTCCCCAACCCGGAGATGGCATTCCACCCTTTTCCGGGTGAGAACCATGGACTCGGACTTGGAGGTGCTGATTCTCATTCCGGTCGCTTCACACTCGGCTGCGAACCGATCCAGCGAGAGCTGAAGATCCCGGTCAGATGAAGCCATCAGGACCACATCATCTGCAAAAAGCAGAGACCTAATCCTGCGGTTACCAAACCGGAACCCCTCAACGCCTTGACTGCGCCTAGAAATTCTGTCCATAAAAGTTATGAACAGAATCGGTGACAAAGGACAGCCTTGGCGGAGTCCAACCCTCACTGGAAATGTGTTCGACTTACTGCCGGCAATGCGGACCAAGCTTTGGCACTGATCGTACAGGGAGCGGACCGCCACAATAAGACAGTCCGATACCCCATACTCTCTGAGCACTCCCCACAGGACTTCCCGAGGGACACGGTCGAATGCCTTCTCCAAGTCCACAAAGCACATGTAGACTGGTTGGGCAAACTCCCATGCACCCTCAAGAACCCTGCCGAGAGTATAGAGCTGGTCCACAGTTCCACGACCAGGACAAAAACCACACTGTTCCTCCTGAATCCGAGGTTCGACTATCCGGCGTAGCCTCCTCTCCAGTACACCTGAATAAACCTTACCGGGAAGGCTGAGGAGTGTGATCCCACGATAGTTGGAACACACCCTCCGGTCCCCCTTCTTAAAGAGAGGAACCACCACCCTGGTCTGCCAATCCAGAGGTACCGCCCCCGATGTCCACGCGATGCTGCAAAGTCTGCAAAATATATATATATATATATATATATATATATATATATATATGTATATATATATATATATGTATATATATATATATATGTATATATATATATATATGTATATATATATATATATATATATATATATATATATATATATATATATGTATATATATATATATATATATATATATATATATATATATGTATATATATATATATATATATATATATATATATATATATATACATATATATATATATATATATATATATATATACATACAGGTATATATATTTATTTATATATATATCTTTATTTATTTATTTATATATATATATATGTATATATATATATATATTGCTGGGTATTGTGGCCAAACAGCTCTTTTTTTTTCATTTGACCACCAAACTTTCCTCCAGGAGATGTTATCTTTGTCCACGTGATGTCAGATGAAAGAAAAAAATGAGTTGTTTGGCCACAATACCCAGTTATTTATTTATTTTCTACCGCGTTCACAGTGATGTGCCACCAGTGAACATTGTGTTTAATTCAAGTATCCTTTAATCAGAGCAAAGCCTTTTGGTTGAAAAAAAGAGATAAAGAAGTAAAATACAGCACTATGTCATCAGTTTCTGATTTATTAAATTGTATAACAGTGAAAAATATTGCTCATTCGTAGTGGTCTTTCTTGAACTATTTGGAAAAAAAAGATATAAAAATAACTAAAAACTTGTTGAAAAATAAACAAGTGATTCAATTATAAATAAAGATTTCTACACATAGAAGTAATCATCAACTTAAAGTGCCCTCTTTGGGGATTGTGATAGAGATCCATCTGGATTCATCAACTTAATTCTAAGCATTTCTTCACAAAAAAAGAAATATTTAACATCAATATTTATGGAACATGTCCACAAAAAATCTAGCTGTCAACACTGAATTGTTGCATTTCTTTTCAAAGTTTATGAACTTACATTTATATTTTGTTGAAGTATTATTCAATAAATATATTTATAAAGGACTTTTGAATTGTTGCTATTTTTAGAATATTAAAAAAAAATCTCACGTACCCCTTGGCATACCTTCAAGTACCCCCAGGGGTACTTGAAATGGATCCAAAATGTATCCAAAATGGATACATGGATGATACAGCAGAGGATTGGGAGAATGTCATGTGGTCAGATGAAACCAAAATAGAACTTTTTGTACAAACTCAACTCGTCGTGTTTGGAGGAAGAAGAATACTGAGTTGCATCCCAAGAACACCATACCTATTGTGAAGCACGGGGTGGAAACATCATGCTTTGAGGCTGTTTTTCTGCTAAGGGGACAGGACAAATGTCCCGTGTTAAGGAAAGAATGAATGGGGCCATGTATCGTGAGATTTTGAGCCAAAACCTCCTTCCATCAGTGAGAGCTTTGAATAGTTGACCAATTACTTATTTTCCACCATCATTTACAATTAAATTCTTTAAAATTCCTACAATGTGAATTCCTGGATTTTTTTTTTCTTTTTCCGTCTCTCACAGTTGAAGTGTACCTATGATGAAAATTACAGACCTCTGTCATCATTTGAAGGGGGAGAACTTGCACAATCGGTGGCTGACTAAATACTTTTTGCCCCACTGTATATGTTTTTATATTTACTTCACACGCAGTCGGCTTTCTCGACCAAGTTTTTTTGAGCCCAATGCGGCCCCCAAGAAAAAAAGTTTGAACAACCCTTATTTAGACAATAAAGGCTGTGGGTTGATGGCCCATGCATACCCCTACAATCAAGCTGTACGCTGACTACTCTAACCGACCACAAGCTGAAAAGGTGTTTTCAGTTGCTATATTGTCCCTTTAAGGATCGCTTCCCCGCAAACATCGTTGAGTGTCTCCACAGCCTCCCGCGCACACACTCCATTGACCTCTTCCGAGAAAGCAAAAGCGTCCCTCGCCGAGTCCATTATAGACGTTTACGGCGTCCTCTTCACCGCTGCCACCATCAAGGCTCTTTGTTATCCACCCGTTTCGGCCGCTTGATCGCCGTACAAACAGCCTGCTTAGCACAGTATTCATTTTTCAGACTTAAAGCCCTAATATCTCCCCAGACGAGTGGCGAGAGCGTTCCATTAACCTCGGGGAGCGCAGAGTTAACCTTGGCCTCTGTAGCGTGGCGGCAGAAGACCTCAGGAGGGAATGACTTGTCCTCTTCCTCTCTGCCATGCTTTGCTCTTAAAGGGGAACATTATCACCAGACCTATGCAAGCGTCAATATATACCTTGATGTTGCAGAAAAAAGACCATATATTTTTTTAACCGATTTCCGAACTCTAAATGGGTGAATTTTGGCGAATTAAACGCCTTCCTATTTATCGCTCTCGGAGCGATGACGTCAGAACGTGACGTCACCTAGGTAGTCAACGCCATTTTCTCCACCACATTACACACAGCAAGTCAAATCAGCGCTGTTATTTTCCGTTTTTTCGACTGTTTTCCGGTACCTTGGCGACATCATGCCTCGTCGGTGTGTTGTCGGAGGGTGTAACACCACGATCAGGGACGGATTCAAGTTGATTTACGTAGAATGTGCATCGATTAGCACGGAATGCTAATCGATGCTAACATGCTATTTAGGCTAGCTGTATGTACATATTGCATCGTTATGCCTCATTTGTAGCTATATATGCATCCAGCCTTTCCCTCCACCCACATTTAATGCCAAACAAACACATACCAATCGACAAATGTAAGTTGCTCCAGTGTCAAGAGATGCGAAAGTCCCTCGTTTGGTTTTTACCAGCGATGCTATGACAGACATGGCACAGAGATGGCAAGAATGTGTGGATATCCTGCGACACTCAAAGCAGATGCATTTCCAATGATAAAGTCAACGAAATCACAAAGGTGAGTTTTGTTGATGTTTTTGACTTATGTGCTAATCAGACATATTTGGTCGCGCCATGACTGCCAGCTAATCGATGCTAACATGCTATTTAGGCTAGCTGTATGTACATTTGTAGCTGTATTTGCATCCAGCGTTTCCTTCCACCCACATTTAATGCCAAACAAACACTTACCAATCGACGGATTTAAGTTGATCCAGTTTATCCAGCGAATAGCGTCAATAGCTATTCGCTCAATAGCTTCAGTTTCTTCTTCAATTTCGTTTTCGCTATCTGCCTCCATACTCCAACCATCCGTTTCAATACATGCGTAATCTGTTGAATCGCTTAACCCGCTGGAATACGAGTCTGAATCCGAGCTAATGTCGCTATATCTTGCTGTGCTATCCGCCATTTGTTTGTATTGGCATCACTATGTGACGTCACAGGGAAATGAACAGTGGCTTCCCAGATAGCGAAAATCAGGCATTTTAAAGCTTTTTTAGGGATATTCCGGGATGGGTAAAATTAAAAAAAAACTTCGAAAAATAAAATAAGCCACTGGGAACTGATTTTCATTGGTTTCAACCCTTCTGAAATTGTGATAATGTTCCCCTGTAAGGTTGCCCGTACCTCCACGCTGGCCGAGCTTTTAGAGCTGGGGAAAAAACAAAAAAACAAACCAGACACTATTGTTCTTTGCTTTCAATCAATAAAACATCAGCCGCTGCATGTCTGTGAATATTTAATCCGCCGCTTGTTTTCCTGGCGAATGGCCGGCGATGAAGAAATGTTTTCCAGTCATTGACTTTGGATTGTTTCCTTTCACGCGCTCCATTTAAAGCGTGGCAACGATGACCCGCTCCGTTGCTCGCAAGCCTTCCGGAAAGTGCCATTTTAGCCCGGAGGCAAATCACGCTCACTTTATTACGATAATTATGATTACTTGTATGGAAACTGGGGCGGTATAGCTCGGTTGGTAGAGTGGTCGTGCCAGCAACTTGAGGGTTCCAGGTTCGATCCCCGCTTCCGCCATCCTCGTCACTGCCGTTGTGTCCGTTCTTTACCCACCTGCTCCCAGTGCCACCCGCACTGGTTTAAATGTAACTTAGATATTGGATTTCACTAGAGAAAAGCGCTATATAAATATAATTCGCTTCACATATTATTTGCGGCCTTAACCTTCAAAGTCATACACCTTGATTGCTGTTAGCAAGTTAAAGGCCTACTGAAATGAGATTTTCTTATTTAAAAGGGGATAGCAGGTCCATTCTATGTGTCATACTTGATCATTTCGCGATATTGCCATATTTTTGCTGAAAGGATTTAGTAGAGAACATCCACGATAAAGTTTGCAACTTTCGGTGGTAAGAGAAATTCCCTGCCTCTACCGGAAGTCGCAGACGATGACGTCACATGTTTAAAGCCTCCTCACATATTCACATTGTTTTTAATGGGAGCCTCTAACAAAAAGTGCTATTTGGACCGAGAAAACGACAATTTCCCCATTAATTTGAGCGAGGATGAAAGATTCGTGTTTGAGGATATTGATAGCGACGGACTGGAAAAAACAAACAAGCATTGGGACGGATTCCAATGTTTTTAGACACATTTACTAGGATAATTCTGGGAAATCCCTTATATTTCTATTGTGTGGCTAGTGTTTTAGTGAGTAAATAGTACCTGATAGTCGGAAGGGTGTGTCCACGGGTGTCTTGAAGCGCAGTGTCTCAGGGGAGTCGACGGCAGCTATGGACGGCACAAGCTCAGCTTTTCTCCGGTAAGAACTGACTTTTTAACCACAATTTTCTCACCGAAACCTGCTGGTTGACATGTGGTCGGGATCCCTGTTCTCTTGACTGTGCTCTGATCCATAGGAAAGTTTCACCTCCAGGAATTTCAAACAAGGAATCACCATGTGTTTGTCTGGCTAAAGGCTAAAGCTTCCCTACTCCATCTTTCTACTGTGACTTCTCCAATATTAATTGAACAAATTGCAAAAGATTCAGCAACACAGATGTCCAAAATACTGTGTAATTATGCCGTTAAAGCAGACGACTTCTAGCTGTTTGTGTGTGTGTGTAGCGCTCATACTTCCTAAAAACGCGTGACGTCTTTCGTACACGTCATCATTACACGACATTTCGAAGACGAAACTCCTGGGAAATTTTAGAATTGTAATTTAGTAAACTACAAAGGCCGTATTGGCATGTGTTGCAATGTTAATATTTCATCATTGATATATAAACTATCAGACTGCATGGTGGGTAGTATTGGGTTTTGGTAGGCCTTTAACATCGGCATGCATGCTATTTTTTTTTTTTTTTTTTACCCAATGCATGCTCCGTGAACATTAACTTTTTAAGCCGTACACCTCAGAGTAATATCGTTACATATGCTAACTCTTAGAGTGCTATTTTATTCATTTGTAACGAAATACCACTTAAAAGTATGCACATTTTTCTGAGGTTATCATGCTACCATTAGCCTGCCTACTGTTTAATGACAGCATTTTTGCTCATTTTGATCATATACACTTAAAATTTTTGTCCATCTCTCAAGAATGCTAACTGTTCCCATTATAACGAGCTAAAGTTAGCGCCTTAATGTTGTGTAGTAGCGTCTTAACGTCAATCGAGCAACTTGGGATGCAACTCAGTATTCTTCTTCCTCCAAACACGACGAGTTGAGTTTATACCAAAAAGTTCTATTTTGGTTTCATCTGACCACATGACATTCTCCCAATCCTCTGCTGTATCATCCATGTATCCATTTTGGTATAAACTCATCTCGTCGTGTTTGGAGGAAGAAGAATACTGTCACACCTATGGATCATGTTTTGTTTGGTCATGTTTTGATTTTGGACATTGAGTAACGTTTTGCACTTGTGAAGTGAATTGTGAATTATATTTATATAGCGCTTTTTCTCTAGTGACTCAAAGCGATTTACATAGTGAAACCCAATATCTAAGTTACATTCAAACCAGTGTGGGTGGCACTGGGAGCAGGTGGGTAAAGTGTCTTGCCCAAGGACACAACGGCAGTGACGAGGATGGCGGATGCGGGAATCGAACCTGCAACCCTCAAGTTGCTGGCACGGCCGCTCTACCAACCGAGCTAAACCGCCCCGCTTCCTGGTTTTGTCTGTTTCCATGCCAACCCATTAGTTTCCACCTGGTCCCCTTAGTCACGCCACGATCATCAGCCTCTCACACCTGGTTCTAATTACCACAGCAGTATTTAAGTCATGTGTTTTCCTTTCCTCGGCCTGGCTTCTTTACTTACTGGACTGTGTTGAATACTCATGACCACCCACCTACCTTTCCTGGCCAGACCCTCATGCTTTGCCATGCTGTTTTTTTGAACACGCCACGTAAGACTTCTTTGTTTATATGTCTCAGTGCTAGTTTTTGGTTTGCCATGTGCCTTTTATAGTATCTTCTGTTTGTTTTGTAGATAGTATTGCCATTGTGCTGTTTTTGTTCTAAGTTTTAGCATAGATTATTATCCGCCATCGAGCGTGCTTTTTGTATTATAGTGTATAAATAAAAACCATGTACTTACATTCACGTCCCGCCCGTTCGAATCATCCTTTGCGTAGAAGAAGCAAAATAAATCCATGTCACAGTCCTGACAAATACTGAGTTGTATCCCAAAAACACCAAACCTACTGTGAAGCATGGGGGTGGAAACATCATGCTTTGGGGCTGTTTTTCTGCTAAGGGGACAGGACGATGGATCCGTGTTAAGGAAAGAAAGAATGGGGCCATGTATCGTGAGATTTTGAGCCAAAACCTCCTTCCAAAAAAACTCAGTATTCTTCTTCCTCCAAACACGACGAGTTGAGTTTATACCAAAAAGTTGTATTTTGGTTTCATCCGACCACATGACATTCTCCCAATCCTCTGCTGTGTCATCCATGTATCCATTTTGGTATAAACTCAACTCGTCGTGTTTGGAGGAAGAAGAATACTGAGTTGCATCCCAAGAACACCATAACTACTGTGAAGTATGGGGGTGGAAAAATCATGCTTTGGGGCTGTTTTTCTGCTAAGTGGACAGGACGATGGATCCGTGTTAAGGAAAAAAAGAATGGGGCCATGTATCGTGAGATTTTGAGCCAAAACCTCCTTCCAAAAAAACTCAGTATTCTTCTTCCTCCAAACACGACGAGTTGAGTTTATACCAAAAAGTTGTATTTTGGTTTCATCTGACCACATGACATTCTCCCAATCCTCTGCTGTATCATCCATGTATCCATTTTGGTATAAACTCAACTCGTCGTGTTTGGAGGAAGAAGAATACTGAGTTGCATCCCAAGAACACCATACCTACTGTGAAGCATGGGGGTGGAAACATCATGCTTTTGGGCTGTTTTTCTGTTAAGGGGACAGGACGATGGATCCGTGTTAAGAAAAGAATGAATGGGGCCATGTATCGTGAGATTTGGAGCCAAAACCTCCTTCCATCATTGAGAGCTTTGAATGGTTGACCAAATACTTATTTTCACCATAATTTACAAATAAATTCTTTAAAATTCCTACAATGTGAATTCCTGGATTTTTTTTTCACATTCTGTCTCTCACAGTTGAAGTGTACCTATGATGAAAATTACAGACGTCTGTCATCATTTTAAGTGGGAGAACTTGCACAATCGGTGGCTGACTAAATACTTTTTGCCCCACTGTATGTTGTGAGAATACACGCAAATATGTCAATGTTGTAATGGAAGAAAAAAAATGACCATGGCAAAATAGCTAAATAAGTAAATAAAATACGTTGAGTGAGGAAACAAACTTTTTTGTTGGTAAAAGTCACTTGGGTTGGAATCATACTGCACAATTCATCTGAAGGAAACATGACAAGATACCTAGTCAGCCTACAGGTGACACTGCTGCTTTTACTCCTTTATTTTTCGCGACGCCGCTTCTTTTTCCTTGTCAAAAGTCGTCACGTAACAAGTGTTTTTACCCTTCCAGAGCTTAGCGACTCGTCAATAGCGGCGCCGCTTTTGTGCCGCCAGCCTATTATGCCGCGGCAGCTCTCAAATTTTTTAAGCGACTCCGCCGAGAGGAGGCTAGTCTTTGTTTCAGGTCTCCCTCATATCACTGTGTCACACACAAACACACAACTTTCTTTTTTTCTTTTTCTTTTTTTGTTTTGAAAGAGTTGTTTTTGTTCCCATGGCGATAGGTTACACAACGGGCTGCCAAATCACCATAACAACCAGGCCTGGGAACGAACTCCTCTTCCCCTGACTTGAATCTTGATACCATGTCACTTTTTGTCTTTGCAGGGGCAAACTTTGAATGATGTTAGAAACCTGGTCCAGGTGGCTCCTGACTAAACTTTAAACTTTCTGTCGTTTTGGTTGGGGAACTTTTTTGAATTGTCTCTAAGGTTCCTGCTTGGAGCATTGACAATAATGGTTATTAAAAAGTAAATCTATTTCCCAATTGATCGCGATTCTTGCTTGTAACCTTCATCAGTTTCTTTCTATACAGTCCTGGTCAAAAGTTTACATACTGTCAGGCTTTCCCCTGACTGTTTGTGTTTTAGTTTTTTTTTTCCTCTGCATTTGTCTTTGTTTCCTCTGTGTTTAGTATTTCCTGTTTTTAGTTCCTGTCAGCGCTCTTATTTTGTCAGCTTTCTGTTTGTCTCCCTGTGTGTTGTTTTCCCTCAGCTACGGCTGATTGGCACCTTGCCACACCTGTGTTCAATCAGCCCGCTCCTATATTACCTGCTTTGTTCCTTCAGTCAGTGCTGGATTATTGTATTGTCATGTCGCTTTTGTATCGTTGCTTCTGTCGTGTTGTTAGCGTAGCGGTAAGCTATCTTTCGGTATCTGTTTGTAGTTTACTGTCTTTTGTTCCCTGCTTCCGTTTTATTTTTCTTTATACAAGTACGACTTCTGTTTGCCTGTTTGCTACCCGCTAGCTTCCACGCTAAGCTCCTGTTCGTTATTTTCTAGCTCCCATGCTAGCTCCTTTTGTTTGTTATCCGCCTCGTGCGCACTTTGTGTTAGTACCCTTTTGGTTTTTCTTGTTCTATTGTTTATATTAAATCATGTCGTCTTGCTCAATGCCTGCCTCCTTCTCTGCATCTTGGTGTTTGTCTGCAACAAACTCTGACACATACACTTGTAAAGAACATAATGTCATGGCTGTCTTGAATTGCCAATAATTTCTACAACTCTTATTTTTTGTGATGAAGTGATTGGAGTGCATACTTGTTGGTCACAAAAACATTCATGAAGTTTGGTTATTTTATGACTATATTATGGGTCTACATCCAGCAATGTTAATATTTGGTTACATGTCCCTTGGCAAGTTTCACTGCAATAAGGCGCTTTTGGTAGCCATCCACAAGCTTCTGGTTAAATTTTTGACCACTCCTCTTGACAAAATTGGTGCAGTTCAGCTAAATGTGTTGGTTTTCTGACATGGACTTGTTTCTTCAGCATTGTCCACACGTTTAAGTCAGGACTTTGGGAAAAGCCTTTCTAAAACCTTAATTCTAGCCTAATTTAACCATTCCTTTACCACTTTTGACGTGTGTTTGGGGTCATTGTCCTGTTTGAACACCCAACTGCGCCCAAGACCCAACCTCCGGGCTGATGATTTTAGGTTGTCCTGAAGAAATTGGAGGTAATCCTCCTTTTTCATTGTCCCATCTTCTGGTTGAATTTTTGACCACTCCTCTTGACAAAATTGGTGCAGTTCAGCTAAATGTGTTAGTTTTCTGACATGGAATTGTTTCTTCAGCATTGTCCAAATGTTTAAGTCAGGACTTTGGGAAAGCCATTCTAAAACTGCCAAGGTGCAGCTTAAATATCATCCGGGGAAAATGGGAAGCAGCTGTACACGTCTCACAACTCCGCTCACTATGGGGAAACAGGAACGCTAAGAGGAAAGAGACATGAAGTGAGGTCAACAAGGTCAACTGCACCAACAGAGGAAAACTTAATACAAACCACAAGGTGGCGGCAGGTGGTGACACAAGTCCTAGTCAGTTGGTTGGGGTTGCTCACATATGCAGTCCTCTCCAAGGTTTCTCATAGTCATCATTGTCGACGTCCCACTGGGGTGAGTTTTTCCTTGCCCTTATGTGGGCTCTTCCGAGGATGTCGTTGAGGTTTGTGCAGCTCTTTGAGACACTTGTGATTTAGGGCTATGTAAATAAACATTGATTGATTGCTGCTCTTGACACTGGTCCGTTGTGGAATGTTCATGTCTCACCTTGCCATTTGCACGACCCATGTTATTTTCATTTGCCTGGTACTTATTTAAATGACCCTCTGATCTGCTCTTCGTCTCCTGTCTCTGCATCCTGGGGTCACAGCAGCCGCAAACATGCACAACCTTGACATTTAGGATTTCACCATGATTCCTCCTTGGATAAATGGCTGCAATCTGTTCATGCAATCATTTTGATGAGGGGGGGGGGGGGGGGGGGGGATTGTCAACCATTTAGCTTACTCGGTGGACCCTGGGGCTGGACGATTATGGCAAAAATAATAATAACGGTTATTTTGATTGATATTGGAATGCCGATTAATTACACATTTGGAAAACATTCATATTTCCATCCATCCATTTTCTACAGCTTGTCCCTTTTGGGGTCACGGGGGTCACTGGTGCCTATCTTAGCTACAATCTGGTGGAAGGCGGAGTACACCCTGGACAAGTCGCCACCTTATCACAGGGCCAACACAGATAGACAGACAACATTCACACTCACATTCACACACTAGGGCCAATTTAGTGTTGCCAATCAACCTATCCCCAACCTATATTTATTTACTTTAAATATAGTTAAAAAATAGATATAAATTAGTAACCTATACACTACAACGGGTAACATCCATCCATCCATTTACTACCGCTTGTCCCTTTTAGGGTCGCGGGGGGTGCTACAACATATTAATAGTAATAATAAAAAGGTTAAAAAATAGCAATATATTAAAAAAAATACAATTTGGTTATTCTGTTTTATCCATCCATCAATAAATCCTTTTTGTACTGCTTGTCCCTTTTGGGGTCCCGGGGGGTGCTACAAAGTCCTTCCATCCATCCATCCATTTTCTACCGCTAATTCCCTTTGGGGTCGCGGAGGGCGCTGGAACCTATCTCAGCTACAATCGGGCGGAAGGCGGAGTACACCCTGGACAAGTCGCCACCTCATCGCAGGGCCAACACAGATAGACAACATTCACACTCACATTCACACACTAGGGCCAATTTAGTGTTGCCAATCAACCTATCCCCAGGTGCATGTGGGAGGAAGCCGGAGTACCCGGAGGGAACCCACGCATTCACGGGGAGAACATGCAAACTCCACACAGAAAGATCCCGAACCCGGGATTGAACCCAGGACTACTGAGGACCTTCCTATTGTGAGGCAGACGAACTAACCCCTCTGCCACTGTGAAGCCCGTGCTACAACATATTAATAGTAATAATAATAAGTTTATATAATAGCAATATATTAAAAAAAATACAATTTGGTTTTTACGTTTTATCCATCCATCCATTTTGTACTGCTTGTCCCTTTTGGGGCCGCGGGGGGTGCTGTAGCCTATCTCAGCTGCATTGGGGTGGAAGACAGCGTACACCCTGGACAAGTCAGTTTTAATTGTATTTAATTCAATTGTTTACCTTTTACACTTATTTTACCACCTTTAAGTGTGTGTAAAAAAATTGTTTTAATGTTTCCTAATTAAATTAAAACTTTCTCACATTTATTGGTGTAATACATATTTGGACAACTTTGACCAATACTTTAGGTTCAAAACATAATAATTGTGTAAATGTATCAATAAGTGCTCTGAGTACAATATGTAACGTACTTTTTTTAACCTGGGCTATAATTGTGAAGGTGGATAAGTGTGTTGTGCTGTTGTTCTTAGCTTGATGTGTAAGGAAAAGACTTAAGGATGTTAAAAAAATAATAATAATAAGAGAGTAGATGATGTCGTTCACAACAACACAAGCAGATGAGATGTGTTGTGGCTGAACGGATTGTTCTTGATAGCTGTAGCTCCGTAATTGAGTCGCTGTTTCAAGTGACCGTCCTGACATTGTTTAGTTCAGGACGTGTTTCAGGGCTGAATGACGCATTCTTTTCCCTTCTGATTTATTGGCCAATTATGTGACTCTGTCCGCGGTAGGTTCAACGTGGAAATATCGCTTACTTTTTTGCTGTGTTAAGTGATTAATAAAAGTAGAGATGTCCGATAATGGCTTTTTTGCAGATATCCCATATTCCGATATTGTCCAAATCTTAATTACCGATTCCGATATCAACTGATACCGATATATGCAGTCGTGGAATTAACACATTATTATGCCTAATTTTGTTGTGATGCCCCGCTGGATGCATTAAACAATGTAAAAAGGTTTTCCAAAATAAATCAACTCAAGTTATGGAAAAAAATGCCAACATGGCACTGCCATATTTATTATTGGAGTCACAAAGTGCATTTTTTTTTTTTTTTATCATGCCTCAAACAGCAGCTTGGAATTTGGGACATGCTCTCCCTAAGAGAGCATGAGGAGGTTGAGGTGGGCGGGGTTGGGGGGATGACGGGTAGCAGGGGTGTATATTGTAGCGTCCTGGAACAGTTAGTGCTGCAAGGGGTTGTGGGTAATTGTTTTGTTGTTTATTTTGTGTTACGGTGTGAATGTTCTCCCGAAATAAGTTTGTCATTCTTGTTTGGTGTGGGTTCACAGTGTGGCGCATATATTATTAACAGGGATAAAGTTGTTTATACGGCCACCCTCAGTGTGACCTGTATGGCTGTTGACCAAGTATGCCTTGCATTCACTTGTGTGTGTGAAAAGCCGTAGATATTACGTGACTGGGCCGGCTGGCAAGGGAAGTGCCTCTAAGGTTTATTGGCGATCTGGACTTCTCCCTACGTCGGTGTACACAGCGGCGTTTTAAAGTCAGGAATTTTACTTTTTGAAACCAGCCGTCCGATATTATCAGACATCCCTAATTAAAAGTAGTAAACTAAAAAGTAGTAACCATTATGAGAACCCAATCTTCTTGTAGGCCCTATTTGTCAAAGCCAGATCTGGCCTGCAAATTAATTATCTATGGCCAAGTGATGATATTTGATTAGTATTAGAACCGCCTGCTGCTGTTTTGCACCAACCTTGTGGTTAGAGCAACCTTTCTCAAAGTGTGGGGCGCGCCCCACTGGTGGGGAATAGAGACATGACAGGTGGGGCGCGATGTTTTTTTTTGTCATCAATCAATCAATGTTTATTTATATAGCTCCAAATCACAAATGTCTCAAAGGACTGCACAAATCATTACGACTACAACATCGTCGGAAGAACCCACAAAAGGGC
The DNA here is from genome assembly GCF_033978795.1 of Nerophis ophidion. Lineage (NCBI taxonomy): Eukaryota > Metazoa > Chordata > Actinopteri > Syngnathiformes > Syngnathidae > Nerophis > Nerophis ophidion. Next base: position 68,416,678 of record NC_084614.1, read on the forward strand.
AAGGAAAACTCACACCCAGTGGGCAGGGAGAATTCACATCCAGTGGGACGCCAGTGACAATGCTGACTATGAGAAACCTTGGAGAGGACCTCAGATGTGGGCAACCGCCCCCCTCTATGGGACCGAAAGTAATGGATGTCGAGCGGGTCTAACATGATACTGTGAAAGTTCAATCCATAGTGGCTCCAACACAGCCGCGAGAGTTCAGTTCAAGCGGATCCAAGACAGCAGCGAGAGTCCCGTCCACAGGAGACCATCTCAAGCGGAGGCGGATCAGCAGCGTAGAGATGTCCCCAACCGATACAGGCGAGCGGTCCATCCTGGGTCCCAACGAGCGGTCCATCCTGGGTCTCGACTCTGGACAGCCAGTACTTCATCCATGGTCATCGGACCGGACCCCCTCCACAAGGGAGGGGGGGACATAGGAGAAAGAAAAGAAGCGGCAGATCAACTGGTCTAAAAAGGAGGTCTATTTCAAGGTTAGAGTATACAGATGAGTTTTAAGGTGAGACTTAAATGCTTCTACTGAGGTAGCATCTCGAACTGTTACCGGGAGGGCATTCCAGAGTACTGGAGCCCGAACGGAAAACGCTCTATAGCCCGCAGACTTTTTTTGGGCTCTAGGAATCACTAATAAACCGGAGTCTTTTGAACTCAGATTTCTTGCCGGGACAAATTAATCATCTATGGCCAAGTAGTGATGATATTTGATTAGTATTAGAACCGCCTGCTGCTGTTTTGCACCAACCTTGTGGTTAGAGCAGCGTTTCTCAAAGTGTGGGGAATAGAGACATGACAGGTGGGGCGCGAGTTTGTTTTAATATTCTTAGATTTTTTTTTTACTATGCTTTCATTTTCTATACACACTGTAAATCACTTTGTGATTCTGTCTGTGAAATTTGCTTTATAAATAAATGTAAATTACTTATTTTTCCTGTAGGCTTTAAATTTCTAGGTAGGAGCGAAAGTTTGACAGACATAGCAACAGTAACTAATGGGGGCGGGGCTAAGCGGAACAAACTTTCGCGCGGATGGGTAGCAGGCTAATGTGTGGACCACAATTACACAAAATGGATACATTTGTTACTCGCACCTCAAAGATCGTCGAACCAGAGCCAGCGCCTGCAGAGAAACAAAAATCTGACGGGCCTAATCAACCAAAAACTTGATGTTATTTTATGTTATTGAGTTTGAATGTATACAACTTAATGTTACTGGATGTCCAATACATTTGAAAATGTTAAGTATGGCATTAGCGTTCTGTTGGGGTGATGGGGGCAGGTGGGGCTTGAAAACTCAACCTTGTCCAAAGTGGGGATGACAAAAAAAGTTTGAGAACCACTGGGTTAGAGTGTCCGCCCTGAGATCGGTAGGTCGTGAGTTCAAACCCCGGCCGAGTCATACCAAAGACTACACAAATGGGACCCATTACTGTACCTCCCTGCTTGGCATTCAGCATCAATGGTTGGAATTGAGGGTTGAATCACAACAAAATATTCCCGGGCGCGGCCACCGCTGCTGCTCACTGCTCCCCACACCTCCCAGGGGGTGATCAATGGTGATGGGTCAAATGCAGAGGATAAAATTTCACCACACCTAGTGTGTGTCTGACAATCATTGGTACTTTAACTTTAACTTAATACTCCATCAGTGTTGTCGCTAGGAAACAGGGTTCCAGGGTACCCATCAAGTCATAAAAAATATGGGGTCCCAAAGTAAATTTTGGGGTCCCACTTTTTTGTAAGCGTTTTGAAAACAAATGATAAATGTATGCATTATCCTGTTAAATCTCACATTCTATATTGTGTTTTGGAAAAAGGTTGTCATAAACGATATTTAATCCATTAAAAAAAATGATACAAAAGAAAACACATTTTTATGCATATGTAAATGTATTCTGTTATAAAAATTCATTCACTTTCTTTTTTCCTTCATGGATCTAAACTTTACCGCTGCCGGTATTTGTTTTGCTATATTTTCATGTAAAGTTAAAGTTAAACTACCAATGATTGTCACACACACACTAGGTGTGGCGAAATTATTCTCTGCATTTGACCCATCACCCTTGATCACCCCCTGGGAGGTGAGGGGAGCAGTGGGCAGCAGCGGTGCCGCGCCCGGGATTAATTTTCGGTGATTTAACCCCCAATTCCAACCCTTGATGCTGAGTGCCAAGCAGGGAGGGAATGAGTCCCATTTTTATAGTCTTTGGTATGACTCGGCCGGGGTTTGAACTCAAAACCTACCAATCTCAGGGCGGACACTCTAACCGCTAGGCCACTGAGGTGTATACATAGTGGATATACCGCCCCTACCCATACTTGCCAACCTTGAGACCTCCGGTTTCGGGAGGTGGGGGGCGTGGTCGGGGTGAGGAGGGGGCGTGGTTGGGAGCGTGGTTTGGGCGGGGGCGTGGTTAAGAGGGGACGAGTATAATTCACCAACTCGAGTATTTCATATACAGTATATTTCATATATATATATATACATATATATATATAATGTGTATATATATATATATATATATATATAATGTATATATATATATGTATATATATATATATATATATATATGTGTGTGTGTGTGTATGAAATACTCGACTTTCAATGAATTCTAGCTATATATATTTATTTTATTATATATATAAATAAAAGAAATAGTCGAATTTCAGTAATAAAAACAAAGGTCTTCTACTAACTGTACTGTGCTTGCTGGTTACTTTAAAAAACAACAACACTTACCTTTCACTATTTGAGTAACCTTTGTTCTGCCATTTGCATACTGGCGAGAGTCACTTGCCGTCAGGTGCCCAACACCACGTAAATCGTTGGCCAATCAAAAAGCAACCCCATAACGCTATAGCCAACATTCACCAGGAGATAGCGACAGACAACATAGAATCACTCTATTACAGACGGCGTCGCCATGGCTGTAACTTCCTCATTCTTTTGCTTCGTCTCCTTGTATGTGCAGTTTTTTATTCAAATCCGTAGATGTTGTAACGTGATTGGGCAGGCAAGCTGTTTATATAACAGGAAAGCGGACGTGAAAACAGGCTGTCCCCACTCATGTCCGCATGGAGCTGGAGGGGGCGTGAATTTCGGGAGATTTTCGGGAGAACATTTCTTCCGGGAGGTTTTCGGGAGAGGCGCTGAATTTCGGGAGTCTCCCAGAAAATCCGGGAGGGTTGGCAAGTATGCCCCTACCCCATTTTTTGTGTATATTGTTTATGTTTATGTATATGTACATAATTTCTCAACATATTTTTTTTACATACACGTTACAGGTTATATATCTTTTATTATTGACTGTATAAAAAGTGATGAATATTTAATGGACCACAATGGACACAAGCCTTTTGGCTTTTTGTGCCATCCATTTGCCTTTTTAAAGCATTACATGGATTCAATTATTCAAGATGTCAATTAACTTTTCAATCAATCAGTCAAATGTAAAATTTTCAGAATGTGTTTATTCTATTTTTGGCCAAAGAAAGACAAAGAAAACAATTTGAAGTTTTTAGTTTTAATGCCATGAATGTGAGGGTGAATGTTTCCAGTCTATCTGTGTTAGCCCTGTGATGAGGTGGCGACTTGACCAGGGTGTACCTCGCCTTCTTACCCAAGCGGTAGAAAAAATGGATGGATGCATAGATTTTAAAATTCCGGCCCGCGTTTGCACAGATTTTCCTCCATGCGGCCCCTGAACTAAAATGAGTTAGACACCCCTGTTCTAGACGTTTCCACTTATTTTTCCACTCATATGCTCACTCATCCGTTTCACCGTCACAAGCTCCATAATTTGCATGCACGTTGAACGGCCCATCCCCCCCCCCCCCCCCCCCCCCCACCCCGATTAATTCAATTAATTGTCCAGCCCTAGTGGAATAAGGTCCTACCAACTGGTACGGATAACAACTGCATATGAAAGGTTCCACAGCGCAGTGACTTGTGGCCGTGAGAGCAATGGTGTGTGGGTGCCGTGAACAGAGTGGGGAGTTGTTGTTTTTTTGTTTTTTTTAATGCACACTTGGACTTAGACTAGCTTTGATGATTTACAATGGAAATTGTTCCACACAGTAGCTCAGTTACAAAAGATTGAAAGGGTAAGGATGGAAAGGATAATGCAGGCATAAAGTAGAGCAGGGGTGTCAAACTCAAATACAGAGTGGGCCAAAATTCTAAACTGAACAAAGCCGCGGGCCAAAGTTGAACAACTTAACCTTTTAACAGGGACCCAAACAAGTTGTGCATTGAATATTGAACAAGCAAGGCTTATATAACTTTATAGTGACATGCAAAATCGAGTTTTGTTGGTAGCGGGGGTGTATATTGTAGCGTCCCGAAAGAGTTAGTGCTGCAAGGGGGTCTAGGTATTTGTTGTGTTACAGTGCGGATGTTCTCCCGAAATGTGTTTGTCATTCTTGTTTGGTGTGGGTTCACAGTGTGGTGCATATTTGTAACAGTGTTAAAGTTGTTTATACGGCCACCCTCAGTGTGACCTGTATGGCTGTTGACCAAGAATGCCTTGCATTCACGTGTGTGTGTGTAGAATCCGCATATATTACGTGACTGGGCCGGCACGCTGATTGTATGGCGGAAAAGCGGACATGACGACAGGTTGTAGAGGACGCTAAAAGCAGTACTTTTAAGGCACGCCACCGATATTGTTGTCCGAGTGGAAATCGGGAGAAATTCAAGAGAATGGTTGCCCCGGTAGATTTTCGGGGGGGGGGGGGGGCACTATAATTTGGGAGTCTCCTGGGAAAATCGTGAGGGTTGGCAGGTATTAGAATTAGCGGTGAATGCACCGCCGCTGTATAATACCGGCGGGCCAGCTCTAATGTTAATTTAATATTGTCTCAAGGGCCAAAATATATTACATGGCGGGCCAAATTTGGCCCGTGGGCCAGAGTTTGACACCCATGAAGTAGAGCAAAAATGCACCATAGTAGCTTTGTAAAATATACCATATATGTAGTATTAGTAATACTTTAGTATGGGGACCATATTCTAAATAACAAAGACTGAATTTAAAGTTATTTGGACACTATGGGAACATATAAGGGTTAGGGTTACTAATAAGCAATAATTCTGAGGTTAGGGTTAGGGTTAGGGAAGACTCTTAGTTAATGGCTTACTGGTTGTATATCAAGGCCATGCAAAATAAGGCATTAATAAGTACTTAATAATGACTAATTAATAGAGATGTCCGATAATGGCTTTATTGCCGATATCCAATATTCCGATATTGTCCAACTCTTAATTACCAATTCCGATATCAACCAATGCCGATATATACAGTCGTGGAATTAACACATTATTATGCCTAATTTTGTTGTGATGCCCCGCTGGATGCATTAAACATTGTAACACGGTTTTCCAAAATAAATCAACTCAAAATGCCAACATGGCATTTGCCATATTTATTATTGAAGTCACAAAGTGCATTATATTTTTTTAACTTGCTTCAAAAGAGCAGCTTGGAATTTGGAACATGTTCTCCCTGAGGGAGCATGAGGAGGTTGATGTGGGCGGGGTTATAACGGGAGGTGTAAATTATAGTGTCTCGGATGATTAGTGCTGCAAGGGGTTCTGGGTATTTGTTCTGTTGTGTTTATGTTGTGTTACAGTGCGGCTGTTCTCCCGAAATGTGTTTGTCGTTGTTGTTTGGTGTGGGTTCACAGTGTGGCGCATTATTTGTAACAGTTTTAAAGTTGTTTATATGGCCACCCTCAGTGACCTGTATGGCAGCCCGATATTATCGGACATCTCTACTAATTAAAAGCCAATATGTTACTAATTTGCATGTCAATAAGCAACTAATTAATGGTGAATATTTTCACCATACTAAAGTGTTGCCATAATATTTACATATTATATATACATTATATAATATATTCGGATATACTATATCCTTATATTATATTTTTGTATATATATATATATATATATATATATATATATATATATATATATATATATATATATATTTATTACACATGTTAAACGTGCAATTTTAGTGTGGGAAGCAGAAAAAAGGACTTAAACTATTTTCCCTAAAATAAATATTGAGGGTGTAAAGTGTGTTTTAGGAGGACTTTTGCAGACTGGTGGGACCCTATGGACCTATTAACGCTTCCTTGTTTTTAATTGGGGTTCCGGCTTTGATGGCGTTTGGAGTATTGGCAGCCATTTTCAAGTTTTGCTTTGGGGGGCTTTAATTATATATTAATATATAAAAATCCAATTAAAACGGTTGCTAAAATATGCCTGACAAGGTGTAAAAGTCCATTTCATGTTCGAGGGGTTTTAACATGTCGTCATAAAGTCCTGCAGCATCAAACTGCCCCTTTTTTTTTTATTACCTGGCTTTTACTGAACATCATTCATTTGAAGGCGCTACTTCTCCATTTATGAATGTGTTTTCCCCTTTTTCACGGGTTTTTACAATAACAAGTGCAGAAAAGTTTACTGACCCCCACCTGATGATTAGTCGTTTTTATACCGGCTCTGTGCTAGCGTCTCCTTCAGCGACGCCCGGTCCAAGCTGAAAATAGTGAAAGACAGTAACAGGGAGTAACAGATGCCGGTGTTCAATCTTTAATTGGATTTTCTCTTCTGAGTTTTTTTCTTCTTCTTCTTCTTCCTTTGTCGAGGAAGGTTGGTGAATATTTCAAGACCCGGGCAAGGCAATAAAAAAATGTTTGTGACTGGTAGGACAGGTGAGAGTTATTTCCAATTTAGAATAAAATAATAATGCGTGTTTTTTTCCCAAGGTGAGTGAATTTTTACCTTCAGCTCACCCAACAGGCAAAATCGAAGTGGGAATGTGATTTTTGGTTTATTCTCTTATTGTTTGCAGCATTTTTTATGTCAGTGCAACACTGGAACGTAAACAGGAGTTGAGAACATTCAGACAGATTGTCTCGTCATGTTAAAAATAGTAAAAAAAAAATTATACTGTCCCTTAAACCATTCTTAAAATATTTTCACCTCTTTAAAAAATATTCTAGAAATAATCTAAAATTATTAAATCGCTTTGAAAATATAGTTTTTTTAATCGGGCTGTCAAAAATACAAGTTTGCCCATGTGATTGATACAAAAAAAATTGCATTTAGTTGCAGATTAATCACACAAATTATTTTGACCGTACATGCTCCTTTTCCTTTACCGCACGTTGTTGTACGGTCGGTATAACTTTAAAAAAAAAAAAAAAAAAAAGAAGCACGATGGGATTTTATATCAAACTGTTGCCAGGTTTTATGCAAACCATAGTCGTGGATTCAAGTAAAGCATTTAAAAAATGTTTACTGTATGTCAGTCAGACAATAAAATTGCATTTGTTTCCAAATACTCTGTTTGTTTATGTATATATATATATATATATATATACAGGTATATATATATATATATATATATATATATATATATATATATATAAATATATATATACACAAGTATATATGTACATATATATATATATATAAGGTGTAACGGTACACGAAAATTTCGGTTCGGTACGTACCTCGGTTTAGAGGTCACGGTTCGGTTCATTTTCAGTACAGTAAGAAAACAACAAAATATAAATTTTTGGGTTATTTATTTACCAAATTTGTAAACAATGGCTTTATCCTTTTAACATTGGGAACACTATAATAATTCTACCCACTTTAATCCACATTAAACTGCCTCAAGTTGTTGCTTTCACAGTATCATGTTAGACCCGCTCGACATCCATTGCTTTCGGTCCCCTAGAGGGGTGGGAGGTTGCCCACATCTGAGGTCCTCTCCAAGGTTTCTCATAGTCAGCATTGTCACTGGCGTCCCACTGGATGTGAATTCTCCCTGCCCACTGGGTGTGAGTTTTCCTTGCCGTTTTGTGGGTTCTTCCGAGGATGTCGTAGTCGTAATGGTTTGTACAGTCCTTTGAGACATTTGTGATTTAGGGCTATATAAATAAACATTGATTGATTTATTGATTGATGTTGCTTTGATTAAATAAAATGACAAAACCTTTTTTCTACATATAAAAAGTGCAACATTAAACAGTTTCAAGTCAACTCATCATGCTTGATTTATTACAGCATTTGGGAAGCCTGTAGTTGACTTTTATTATGTAAATGTTATATTTTTATCAACATGTGATAGCATGGACCCTGCCATTCAAAACTAGTCTGCTACATTACTAATGATTAATGTAACTATAGCTAAAAAAATAGTACAACAGCAATAGGAGAAACTTTTCATCCCTGAACACCATGGAGTTCAATGAAATAACAGACAGACAGGGCTTTGCTGCCCTTAATACACGCACACACACACACACACACACGCACACACACACACACACACACACACACACACACACACACACACACACACAGTAAAATGAGCTAACGTTACGCTAAAAGCCAATTAGCCTTCACCTCAAGCCACAACTGCGAGCGAGCTGAGCTGCAGTTTAAGTTTCTAGAAGGTCAACGGTCTCATAGTGATGTTTAGAAAGTAGTTGACTTGAAAGTGTTTAGTATAATTTGGGGAGAGTCCGCTGCTCCCCTGCTAAACGAATATTTGCTCGACGCTGAAGCGCTGACTACATGGGCTCTGAATACGCACTGCTGATTGGCTTTGTATGTAACCAATCAGATGGTAGTGTGGGTGGTACAATGCTTGCTGCTGAGACAGAGGCAGAAAGCAGAGCAGCTTGTGAAGACTTTTGCTTACAAACTCGTTCGGTACGCCTGCATGCCGAACCGAAACCCCCGTACCGAAACGGTTCAATACAAATACATGTACCGTTACATCCATAGTGGATCCAACATAACGGTGAGAGTCCAGTATTTGCTATCACTTTTACCATCATTTGTACATGTTGTATGTTCTGGTGTTGTTCTATTGTTGTTGTTTTTTTTATTTTTGTTTTTGTCTCTCTGTCTAATACCCCTCTTATCCACACAATGTATCCCTCTGTCTTCCTTTTTTCCCTCTTTCTATCCCCTCCTACACCAAATGATAATATAAATACATTTAACTAAGTCAAATTCAAATGAAACAACAACAGAAGTATACTACACTTCTCTTTTGTAAAGTAAATCTGGGCATCTACATCAATTAAATGATTTGCCTGAGAGGCTGGAAAGGACAAAAAAAAAAAAAAAAAAAGAGCTATTCCCCTTAAAGATACCAACCACCTGGTCAAAGTTCATTTAATAGCACGGTTTATATCGCATGTGTTCACACTAATTCTTAGCTCGTGTTGCCAGGATACGCAGAGAAGGGCCTCATTATACAGGGTTGTAAACATGCATTAGCGGTCGTTTACTTAATATAGCCACATGACAGGTGCATATAATCTTAGTGTGCATTAATGTTGCTAATCCCACAAACGTACGCCATATTTATCTTCATCGCACAATCAGTCAGAGTTTACCAACACTTTCCTTTTCAATAGAAAGCGTGCGTGTTGTTTTTTCTGCAAACGCGGTACCTATGCTCCCAGAAAAAGTACATTAGTCCGGCGTTTTATCTTCGGCAAAGATTTATTCTCCCCAAAGGGCTGCGATTAAAATTCCGACCTACAAATCATCTTAATGTAACATTAATTAGGCTTGTTGAGATTACTGTGAAACTAAAGAAATGGGCGTTCGAAGACAGGAAAGAGTAATAAAGGCACTTCCCTTTTTTTAATCCTTGTTATTTATGTTATGGTCCCTATGAAAGTTATCATTTGATCCAAAAAACGTCCCCAAAAAGGCCACATTAATCCTTTCCCTGTTGTCACCAAACGCTATAAAGCGGTTCTCCTGTATGATTTCCTTTTGCTCCTCTCCTGAGCTGCCACCTTATCGCCCAATGATCCTAGGAGGCCTTCTCGAGGTGGCAATACCTGTTAAGAGGGAAGCCTGGGCGTCTCTGCTTAGGCTGTTGCCCCCGTGACCCAACCTGGGGTAAACGGAAGAAGATGGATGGATGGATTCCCTTTTGCTTATTTGCTGTCTTAACCATAAATCAATGTCATCAAGCAGCAAAACTGAGAGCTGTGATGATAAAGGATATAACCGGATTTGGTAAACAACATAGGCCAGGCAAATTTTAGAGCAAATACACGTCAGTATCTTAAGGGTGAATCGCAATTATCCCCCTTAAACCCTTGTCCGAGCCCTTTGCCCTTGGTTTTGGTGTGACACTCCTAAACCACACCTTTTACCACAGCTTGATTCCCCTTCTGGGCGTTGGACGGCTGAGTAGCGCTTTTTAGCTGCAGCCGTTCTTCATGGCCCCCACTCCCTCCCCTCTGTTGCAAGTTTTGTGATTATATGTAACATATTTATGTGTGCTATTGGTATGAGGTTTTTTTTCCTTGGCCTCAGTCTGGACCCCCTCCCGGGAGTCCAGCCTTTGACTGAATATTTTTTTTTACTCTTTCACCCCTTCCCCAATATCACCTGTTTCCCACCTTTTTTAATACCCGTTGGCGGTCCTGTGTTCGGTCTCCCCACTGGGATGAGTTTTTCCTTGCCCTTATGCGGGCTCTGTACCGAGGATGTCATTGTGGTTTGTGCAGCCCTTTGAGACACTTGTGATTTAGCGCTTTATAAATAAACATTGATTGATTGAAAGAAGCAGTTAGCGAAATAAATAATAATACAGAAATGACAATGAGCATTTTTACACTACAACTGGAGCAATAAAAATACCAATAGAAATAGCGCTATTGATAATGAACAATACCAGTAATTTACCTCTATTATCAACAATACAGTTGTTAAAATGCAACAATATGTGTACATAATGATAACTAGAGATAAAAAAAAAGGAATGCCAAAAGATGGAGGGGAAGAGAGAGAGGCCACCTATATTGATCTTGTAGATTGTTATAGTAACAATGGGTTAAGCTTTGTCAGTGTGCCATGTGTTACCCAGTTTCCCCTCGGGCAGGGGTAGGGAACCTATGGCTCTTTTGATGACTGCATCTGGCTCTCAGATAAATTTGAGCTGACATTGCTTAACACGATAAGTAATGAATAATTCCACTTGTAATCACAGTGTTACTTAAAAATGCATGCTTTCAGTTGTGTTCAGTGTTAAAAAAATATTCTATGGCTCTTACGGAAATACATTTTAAAATATTTGACTTTTTGGCTCTCTCAGCCAAAAAGGTTCCCGACCCCTGCCCTATGGCAACAACGTTAATATATGTTTGATGAAACGTGATTATGTGCATACTGAGTGTATGTATGTATATGTACTCAGGAAAAGCCTTATCCCTGCACCTATAACCGCTCTAAACAACAGACCTGTCTGACAAAGCCTGTAAATGTGTTGGTCATGTATGATGTCTTTTTGTTATTTTTGTTTTGTGATGTGTAGTGTCTATATTAGTGATTTTCAACCACTGTGTGTGCCACGAGATATTGTCTGGTGTGCCGTGGGAAATTATGCAAATGTACCTAATTGGTCCAAAAATATTTTTTGCTAATTAATAATCATAATAATGTGCCGTTGTCTAGTGCAGTGTTTTTCAATCACTGTGCCGCGGCACAAGTGGGCCGTGAGATACAGTCTGATGTGCCGTGGGAGATGATCTAATTTCACCTATTTGGGTTAAAAATATTTTTTGCAAACCAGTAATAATAGCCTGCAAACGATGTGTTGTTGTTGAGTGTCGGTGCTGTCTAGAGCTCGTAACCGCGTAATACTCTTCCATATCAGTAGGTGGCAGCCGGTAGCTAATTGCTTTGTAGATGTCGGGAACAGCGGGAGGCAGGGTGCAGGTAAAAAGGTGTCTAATGCTTAAACCAAAAATATACAAAAGGTGAATACTCCTAAGAAAAGGCATTGAAGCTTAAGGAAGGCTATGCAGAACGAAACTAAGACTGACCTGGCTACAAAGTAAACAAAAACAGAATGCTGGACGATAGCAAAGACTTACTGTGGAGCAAAGTCGTACCTGACATGACAATCAACAATGTCCCCACAAAGAAGGATTAAAAACAACTGAAATATTCTTGATTGCTAAAAAAAAGTAGATACAGGAAATATCGCTTTAAAGGAAGACATGAAACTGCTACAGGAAAATACCAAAACAAAAGAGAAAAAGCCACTAAAATAGGACGATTTCTGCTGGTGGTGTGCCTCAGGATTTTTTCAACGCAAAAAATGTGCCTTGGCTCAAAAAAGGTTGAAAAACGCTGGTCTATATGTTTGAATGTACGGCAGTGAAAAAAAAAATTTCCCCAACGGGGACCAATAAATCTAAATCTAAAAATCTAAATCTTGCATATGTACAAAATGTGTATATGTATGTTTATACCGTGAATGTGCGTGTCGATGTACGGACTTTGAGTATGTCGGTATGTACTGTATTTGTGTATGTATGTGGGAGCGTAGGTACCTATGTATGTATGTATGAATAAGGGTGTGTGTGTGAGAGTATATGTGTATTTTTCTGTACAATATATTTCACACCCATACAATATCTTTGACTCCCAATAGCTCTTTGACTATTTGGATTCGTAGCCAAGTCGTTGCAAGTCCCTGGTCACAAGACTTCAGCGTTGAATTCAAAGCCTTTTTTTTTTGTTTTTTTTTTATTGTAATTTATGGACGATCAGCTAAATAACTCTAGTTTTTGTCTCTTAATGTTATCTCATCCTTCGTTCTCCCTGATGGCGATATGAAAATGAGGCCTCGGCGTGCCGCCTGGGGAAAGGGGAGGAAAAAAAGTGTGGAATAAAGAAATAAGTTTGTCGACCTTTAAGAGGATGCTTCCTTTCAGCTTTGTCCGTAAAAAGTGTTGCCAACGGCGATTTTTTAAAATATTTTATTTATACTTTAATTTACTGCTTGTGTGAAAATCAATTGGACGAAGACGCTTCACGGTCACTTATTATTTTTATGTAGAATGTTAACAATTAATATGCATGCAAAGTTACGTAACTTAATTACATTTTCCAGTAGCTTGCCGGTAGCTTAGCTACTTTTTTTTCACGAGTAGTTTTTCCTGTAGTTTGAGACCCATGTTGCTTGTAGAGATGTCCGAAAATATCGGACTGCCGATATTATCGGCCGATAAATGCTAATATCGGAAATTTTCGGTATCGGTTTCAAAAAGTAAAATTTATGACTAAAACGCCGCTGTACGGAGTGGTACACGGATGCAGGGAGAAGTCGGGAGAACATCCGCACCGTAACACAACAGAACAAATACCCAGAAATCAATTGGACAAAGACGCTTCACGGTCACTTATTATTTTTATGTAGAATGTTAACAATTAATATGCATGCAAAGTTACGTAACTTAATTACATTTTCCAGTAGCTTGGCTACTTTTTTTCACGAGTAGTTTTTCCTGTAGTTTGAGACCCATGTTGCTTGTAGAGATGTCCGAAAATATCGGACTGCCGATAAATGCTAACATCGGAAATTTTCGGTATCGGTTTCAAAAAGTAAAATTTATGACTAAAACGCCGCTGTACGGAGTAGTACACGGATGTAGGGAGAAGTCGGGAGAACATCCGCACCGTCACACAACAGAACAAATACTCAGGATCCCTTGCGGCACTAACTCTTCTGGGACGCTACAATATACACTCCCCGTTACTCCCTACCCCCCACCTCAACCTCCTCATGCTCTCTCAGGGAGAGCATGTCCCAAGTTCGAAGCTGCTGTTTTGAGGCATGTTAAAGAAAAATAAAGAAATAATAAAGAACCAATGATGCTCAAATAACGCATAAAATAAAAATATTGTTTTCAGTTAAAAACAATCCTACTGATGATGTCTTCCGTTGTCATCATTCTCACGGTATTGTTGAATGTGCTCAAAAAGTACTTCTAAACCCATAAACAACACATTCTGTACAACAATATACTTTATTTGGCAGAAGGAACTCAACATATTCTACCTTTCACAATTGATTTGTTCCGATACCAATACCGATTACTTGGGAATCGATACTGGTACCAATGTTTGTACTTGTGTATGGCTTTTGTCGGGGGGTCAGTAACCCGCGGCTCTCAAACCGCATGCGGCTCTTTAGTGCCGCCCTAGTGGCTCCATGGAGCATTTTGAAAAAAAAGGATTGAAAAAGATGGGGGGTAAAAAAAATGTTTTTTTTGTTCTAGTATGTTTTTTGTTTGAGGACAAACATGACACAAACCATCCCAGTTGTTGGAAAGCCCATCCATCCATTTTCTACCGCTTAATCCCTTTTGGGGTTGCGGGGGGGGGCTGGCGCCTATCTCAGCTACAATCGGGCGGAAGGCGGGGTACACCCTGGACAAGTCGCCACCTCATCGCAGGGCCAACACAGATAGACAAACAACATTCACACTCACATTCACACACTAGGGCCAATTTAGTGTTGCCAATCAACCTATCCCCAGGTGCATGTCTTTGGAAGTGGGAGGAAGCCGGAGTACCCGGAGGGAACCCACGCAGTCACGGGGAGAACATGAAAACTCCACACAGAAAGATCCCGAGCCTGGATTTGAACCCAGGACTGCAGGAACTTCGTATTGTGAGGCAGACGCACTAACCCCTCTGCCACCGTGAAGCTTTGTTGGAAAGCCCGCTATTTAATATGTTTGTGCGTATGCTTCACTGGTAAGAGTACTTGGTGAACATCGTTTTGTCCTGCTAATTTCGGCGGTTCTCAAACTCACCATAGTGTGGGCTGCGACTTAACAGTTTCTTTATATGTAAAGTCGTCCACTCCTTCTTTGTCTCATTGTGTCCACCAAAAGTTTTGTGCTGTGCGTGAATGCACAAAGGTGCGCTTTGTTGATGTCATTGACTTGTTGGAGTGCTAATCAGGCATATTTGGTCACTGCATGACTGCAAGCTAATAAATGCTAACCTGTCATTTAGGCCAGCTGTATGTACATATTGCATCATTATGCCTCATTTGTAGCTCATTTAATATCCTTTACTTGTATCCCCTTTGTATATATTTTATATTTGCATTTCTCATGACACATTATCTGTATGTAATATTGACTGCATTTCAGATTGCATTTCAGTTTTTTGTGTGCCATTGATTGATTCATTTATTTATTGATTGAAACTTTTATTAGTAGATTGCACAGTTCAGTACATATTCCGTACAATTGACCACTAAATGGTAACACCCGAATAAGTTTTTCAATTTGTTTAAGTCGGGGTCCACGTAAATCATTTCATGGTAATCCATGTTGTTCCAGGCCACAGCAAACATTACCTAGTTTGTAATAAATTTATTAGAAGTAGACAGGCTGCCGTTTCCTTCAAATTGGACACACACATCTATACCTTTGGCCATTAAAACCAGTAATTTCCGGGAGTTATCTCACCATCTGAGAAGCCTCTGATTTACTAATGGTTTCTAATGTTGTAAAAATGCGTAGAGTAAATATAAAATGTCAACATTTCTGTCAACAGAGATATCATTTTGATAGTAAGCTATTACAGCTAATATAGACACTTACGTCATGTGTTGCCCTCTTTAATAAGACTTTTCATTTTTTGCGGCTCCAGACATATTAGATCAGGGGCGCTCACACTTTTTCTGCAGGCGAGCTACTTTTCAATTGACCAAGTCGAGGAGATCTACCTCATTCCTATTTATAATTTATATTTATTTATTTATGAAACAGACATTTTTGTTAACAAGTTAATGGTGTTTAATGATAATACAAGAATGTTTAACACACATAGATTCCTTTCTTTCATGAAGACAAGAATATAAGTTGGTGTATTTGATTCTGATGACTTGCATTGATTGGAATTAGACAGTGGTGCTGATAACGTCCGCATTTTCAAATGGAGGAAAAAAAAAAGTCCTTGGATTTGGCATCTCATTTGTCCAACTTGCATACTCGTTTTTAAACACTTTGTTATGAGAGTAGCATATGTGTGTGGCCCTTAACGTAAATGACCGCCATAACCACAACACCAGGGGGAGCTCCACAAACCACGTTAAACCCAGATTTCGATCTAACAAAGGTCTTAACTCATTCTCTTTCTATGCCACATCAATGTGGAATGCACTCCCAACAGGTATAAAAGTAAGTGCATCTCTATATTCCTTCAAAACCGCTCTAAAACAACACCTCCAGGCAACTTCAACACTTTACTAATACCCTCCTCCATTCACATCCCATCTCCCCGGATTATAAACAACTCAAATGTACTTCTAATGTATATACTTGTTCTTATGCTATGTGTACTCACTATGTTCTCTGCTGGCTGTACATATCCTACTAAATAAGACCTACACTGTTTCAATGTCCACATTTCTCTGTTGATGCAATTGTTGATGACTGAAGTTCTGATATCAACCAAAGCTCCTCATCCGACCCCCCGGATTGCAAATAATGTAAATAATTCAATGTACATACTATGATGATTAACTTGTGTGATGACTGTATTATGTTGATAGTATATATTTGTACCATGAATTGATTAACGTGGACCCCGACTTAAACTAGTTGAAAAACTTATTCGGGTGTTACCATTTAGTGGTCAATTGTACGGAATATGTACTGTACTGTGCAATCTACTAATAAAAGTATCAATCAATCAAAACCCTTTAATGTCTGGCAGCAGGTGAGTGACGTCAGTGAGTGTGCGGGTGGGCAAGCAAGTGAGAAAGCGGTCGCTGAGGGCGGGGGAGAAATACATTGGCATCAAACTCCGTAGCTTGCTAGCTTGTGCACGCTAGCTTTCTGAGACTCTTATTTTGTTAGCACAGGCAGGATGAAATAGGTCTTTTATGGTGAAGACAGGAACTGTGCAGTCGGTCTTTAGAGTTTTGACAGTAGGTACGGAGTCTCTAGAAATAAAATGTGTTTCTCTGCGTCCGCCCTGTTAGTGATTTTTTTCTTAAATATGAGCTCGCAGCAGCCAGCGTCATCTCACAAGATCCTCGGGTGCCGAGGACGTCAAACAACTGACGAAAGTGAAGTCTTGGTATGATCTATGATTGCTCATTTTTATGTCTATTTTTTAATGCCTGCCTTGAGATCGACTGACACACCCTCCGAGATCGACCAGTCGATCGCGATCGACGTAATGGGCACCCCTGGATTAGATTTTTGTGTTTTTGGTCCAATATGGGTCTTTCAATGTTTTGGGTTGCGGACCCCGGGTTTATGTGGTTATAAATGTTAGTTAGTTTCGTTATAACATTTCAATTTTCTATTCAACATTTATGTCCAGTTGTTATATCTTGTTTTCTTACACGTTTGAGTATCATTTGCAAGTATGATATTGGCGACTTGGTATGCAGTTGTAATTCCAAGATGCTTTGTGGTAACGTCGGCCTCGGTGTTGTCACGTAGTCAGAAAGTAGTCTTTGCCCCTGAACCTAATTGAATATCTTAGTTGCTCGGACAGCAGTGTGTTCATATGTGTTTAGAGTAGAGTATGACATATGTAATTGGGGAAAAAACGGTAATGTGTCTTGTAGTCATGTCAGCATTTAAGCTAGCTAGCGACTAGCGCACTAGCTGCTGTTCCGGAAAATGAGCAGTATGACCAGGGTTTGTCAAAGTACGGCGATCCATTACAGTTTTGAGATAATTAAAGGCATACTGAAATTAGAATGTCTTATTTAAACGGGGATAGCAGGTCCATTCTATGTGTCATACTTGATCATTTCGCGATATTGCCATATTTTTGCTGAAAGGATTTAGTAGAGAACATCGACGATAAAGTTTGCGACTTTTGGTGCTGATAAAAAAGCCCTGCCTTTACCGGAAGTCGCAGACGATGACGTCACAAGGGTGAGTGCTCCTCACGTCCTCACATTGTTTATAATTGGAGCCTCCAGCAGCAAGAGCTATTCGGACCGAGAAAACGACAATTTCCCAATTAATTTGAGCGAGGATGAAAGATTTGTGGATGATGATATTGACAGCAAAGGACTAGAAAAAAAAAAATAAAAAAAATTTTAAGTAAAAAAAAAAAAGCAATTGCTTTGGGACGGATTCAGATGTTTTCAGACACATTTACTAGGATAATTCTGGGAAATCCCTTATCTTTCTATTGTGTTGCTAGTGTTTTAGTGAGTTTAAATAGTACCTGATAGTCAGAGGGGTGTGTCCACGGCTGTCCTGACGCCAGTCTCTGAGGGATGGTTTCCTGCTGGCTCCGCTGTGAACGGGACTCTCGCTGCTGTGTTGGATCCGCTTTGGACTGGACTCTCGCGACTGTGTTGGATCCATTATGGATCGAACTTTCACAGTATCATGTTAGACCCGCTCGACATCCATTGCTTTCCTCCTCTCCAAGGTTCTCATAGTCATCATTGTCACCGACGTCCCACTGGGTCATTATTGTCACCGATGTCCCACTGGGTGTGAGTTTTCCTTGCCCTTATGTGGGCCTACCGAGGATGTCGTAGTGGTTTGTGCAGCCCTTTGAGACACTAGTGATTTAGGGCTATATAAGTAAACATTGATTGATTGATTGATTGAAGTTGACGGCAGCTGCATGGACGGCGCAAGCTCAGCTGATATCCGGTAAGAGGTGACTTTTTACCACAATTTTCTCACCGAAACCTGCCCGTTGACAAGTGGTTGGGAACCATGTTCACTTGACCGCTATGATCCATAGTAAAGCTTCACCTCCGGGAATTTTAAACAAGGAATCACCGTGTGTTTGTGTGGCTATAGGCTAAAGCTTCCCAACTCCATCTTTCTACTTTGACTTCTCCATTATTAATTGAACAAATTGCAAAAGATTCAGCAACACAGATGTCCAGAATACTGTTTAATTGGGCGATGAAAAGAGACGACTTTTAGCCGCAAATGGTGCTGCACTAATATTTCCTAACAGTCCGTGACGTCACGCGCACGCGTCATCATTTCGCGACGTTTTCAACAAGAAACTCCGCGGGAAATTTAAAATTGCAATTTAGTAAACTAAAAAGGCCGTATTGGCATGTGTTGCAATGTTAATAGCTCGGTTGGTAGAGTGGCCGTGTCAGCAACTTGAGGGTTGCAGGTTCGATTCCCGTTTGTGCCATCCTAGTCACTGCCGTTGTGTCCTTGGGCAAGACACTTTACCCACCTGCTCCCAGTGCCACCCACACTGGTTTAAATGTAACTTAGATATTGGGTGTCACTATGTAAAGCGCTTTGAGTCACTTGAGAAAAGCGCCATATAAATATAATTCACATCATTGATATATAAACTATCAGACTGCGTGGTGGGTAGTAGTGGGTTTCAGTAGGCCTTTAAAGATTGGCATGGTAACTTTACCAAGGTTTAGCACTAATAGCGGTAGTGGTTACATCGCGAGTTGTTTTGACTCTATAACTGCTAACATCTTGACTGGAACAATAAAAGCCATTTTTTCAGGTTTCAAAAAAACGAAACACTTTTTTTTTTTCTATCACTCATCAATCTTGACATACGACATATCGAACATAATTATATCTGAAATCTTAAAATTAAATGCTGAGTCATGTTAAATGCTTCCTAAAACATTGTACAGTTAATACAGGCTTTAGGGTGGTGACAGTTTGACCCGAGAACAGTTTTGTACAATTTCCTCTATTTGTTATGGCGCCGCCGTCAATGCTAAGTGTGTTTTGTAAACATGTGTATGACTAACACTGCCCTCGGATGACAACCTTGTTGAACTCATAGTCGCTGTTGCAGCAAATAAGTTCAAAGCTGTGAACACAACTGCAGTGATTGTGTTATTATGCACATAATAAATCAGCTTTGTCTTGCACGCACGAAAAGAAAAACTGCAAATCGCTTTTTAAGTTGAAGTGAAAACATTGCAAAATCAATCATAAACAAAATGATAACCGCTTGAGTGAGTCTCAATGACATCAAACTGGAGATAGTCGATGCGCATCCTATTTCTTATAGAGAATATTTGATTTTGTTTTTGGTTATTTTCACTTTCCGCCAAGCTTTGCATAAATACATACGTGTGTGTGTGTGTGTGTGTGTGTGTGTGTGTGTGTGTGTGTGTGTGTGTATATATATAAATACACACACACGTATGTATATATATGTATATATGTATATATATATGTAGATATGTATATATATATATATGTATATGTCTGTATATATATGTGTATATATATACATATACATATATATATATGTATATATACAATATATATATATATATATGTACATCTGTATGTGTGTGTGTGTGTGTATATATACACATGTATATGTATGTATATATATATATATTATTTACATACATGTGTATGTATAACGTGTATATACAGTCATGGTCAAAAGTTTACATACGCTTGTAAAGAACATAATGTCATGGCTTTCTTCGGTTTCCAATAATTTCTACAACTCTTATTATTTTTTGTCATAGAGTGATTGGAGCACATACTTGTTGATCACCAAAAACATTCATGAAGTTTGGTTCTTCTATGAATTTATTTTGGGTCTACTGTACTGTATCTGAGAGAAACTGCTGGGTCAAAAGTATACATACAGCAATGTTAATATTTGGTTACATGTCTCTTGGCAAGTTTCACTGCAGTAAGGCGCTTTTGGTAGCCATCCACAAGCTTCTGGCAAGCTTCTGCTTGAATTTTTGACCAAACCTCTTGACAAAATTGGTGCTGTTCTGCAAAATGTGTTGTTCTTTTATGACATGGACTTGTTTCTTCAGCGTTGTCCACATGTTTAAGTCAGGACTTTGGGAAGGCCATTCTAAAACCTTAATACTAGCCTGATTTAGCCATTCCTTTACCACGTTTGACGTGTGTTTGGGGTCGTTGTCCTGTTGGAACACCCAACTGCGCCCAAGACCCAACGTCCGGGCTGATGATTTTATGGTTGTCCTGAAGAATTTAGAGGTAATCTGTCCCATTTACTCCCTGTAAAGCACCACCACCATGCGGAAGGCGAGGTACACCCTTGACAAGTCGCCACCTCATAGTTATATATATATATATATATATATATATATATATATATATATATATATATATATATATATATATATATATATATATATATATATATATATATATATGTGTATGTATGTATGTATATATACATATATATATATATATATATATATATATATTTATATATATATAATCAATCATCAGGACATGATCTCCTGATGGTTCAACACGACGAGTTGAGTTTATACCAAAATTGATTCATGGATGATACAGCAGAGGGTTGGGAAAATGTCATGTGGTCAGATGAAATCAAAATAGAACTTTTTGGTATAAACTCAACTCGTCGTGTTTGAAAGAAGAAGAATATTGAGTTGCATCCCAAGAACACCACACCTACTGTGAAGCATGGGGGTGGAAACATCATGCTTTGGGGCTGTTTTTCTGCTAAGGGGACAGGACAATTGATCCGTGTTAAGGAAAGAATGAATGGGGCCATGTATCGTGAGATTTTGAGCCAAAACCTCCTTCCATCAGTGAGAGCTTTGAATGGTTGACCAAATACTTATTTTCCAACATAATTTACAAATACATTCTTTAAAATTCCTACAATGTGAATTCCTGGATTTTTTTTTTCACATTCTGTCTCTCACAGTTGAAGTGTACCTATGGTGAAAATTACAGACCTCTGTCATCATTTTAAGTGGGAGAACTTGCACAATCGGTGGCTGACTAAATACTTTTTTGCCCCACTGTATATATATATATATATATATATATATATGTATGTATATATATATGACCTGTGTAATACTTCCTTATAAATAAAGCATGGTTTAAAAGGGAATTAAACAGACCGTCTCACAGTACATTAATGTAACAACATAGAATAATTTATCAAACACACATTTTTGAAGGAAGTTTTCATGGTTCAGTCTCCCCTTGTTGTGGAATTCCCTTTGCCTTTGTAGTCATTAAAAAAACAAAACACTGCACCCGAGCAAAAAGCTTCCAGCGGAGTTTGCCCTTTCGGCACCCTCACACATACAAACACTATCTTCATTTCACATGTAAATGAGCCAGAGGATAAAGGGAAGGGACGTACCATTTTCTTCCAAATTCCAACCTCTCACCTTTTTGCTTTACTCATCAAAGAAACCCAAACATTCGTTCTTCCGACGTAATCCCTTCTGTAAACGCCTCGTGCTACTCTTCGGCGAACATTCCGAGAGCGTAGCTAAGGCCGAACGCGGAGACCTTGGTGAAATAAATCATCGCACAAGACAGTTGTCGTCCTTTCTTTGGCGTGTGCATTTTACATGTTCAACGCGTGCACTCGTCTAGTGTGTAAACTGGATTAATAAACCTTTACGTGCAGAGAGAAAAGACCAGCACACGAGGCTCAGCTTCTTTTGTTTTACAAAGCTTGTTGTGAGCAGCATTCCCATGATCTCGCCAAGGCTCACTTTACCTCACACAAAGTGTCCCCTATGGGGAAGCCTGTTTGTCTGCAGCCCTATGGATTGCATCAGATGTCTCAGATCGCATGGAGACGCCACATCGCTCTGCCTCCGGGCATCCTTTCATCGATATGCTGCTAATACATGCAGGGCGGCTGCTGCTTACAAGACTTTATTTGGCAGCCGTGGAACAAAAGAGGCATAGGGGTCACACGAGAAGCATAGACTGTGCATGCTAAATACACGCTACTACGTGCTCGACAGCGACCGCGAGGGCTCCGACTCCGTGCTGATATCATGCCAAGGGGTTCCAGTCGATCATCAATCAAAGTTTACTTATACGTATAGCATACTTGCCAACCTCGAGACCTCCGATTTCGAGAGGTGGGGGCGTGGGGGCAGGGTGGTTAAGAGGGGAGGAGTGTATTTAAAGCTAGAAAAGTGCAGATTGGATTTTAACCTATTTAAAACATCTCATCAAAAATATATATTCATTGTGAGAAATCATTGAGATGATCAGTGTTTCCACAAAGATAAATATCATTAATTATCAATAATAACATAGAGTTAAAGGTAAATTGAGCAAATTGGCTATTTCTGGCAATTTATTTAAGTGTGTATCAAACTGGTAGCCCTTCGCATTAATCAGTACCCAAGAAGTAGCTCTTAAGTTTCAAAACGGTTGGTGACCCCTGCCGTAGATGTTCCTGTCACATATGCATGTACAGTAGATGGCAGTATTGTCCTGTTTAAGAGTGTCACAACATTGCTGTTTACGGCAGACGAACTGCTTTACCCCCATGCTTCACAGTAGGTGTGGTATTCTTGGGATGAAACTCAGTATTTTTCTTCCTCCAAACACAACGAGTTGAGTTTATACCAAAATGGATACATGGATGATACAGCAGAGGATTGGGAGAATGTCATGTGGTCAGATGAAACCAAAATAGAACTTTTTGGTATAAACTCAACTCGTCGTGTTTGGAGGAAGAAGAATACTGAGTTGCATCCCAAGAACACCAAACCTACTGTGAAGCATGGGGGTGGAAACATCATGCTTTGGGGCTGTTTTTCTGCTAAGGGGACAGAACAATTGTTCCGTGTTAAGGAAAGAATGAATGGGGCCATGTATCGTGAGATTTTGAGCCAAAACCTCCTTCCATCAGTGAGAGCTTTGAATGGTTGACCAAATACTTATTTTCCACTATAATTTACAAATAAATTCTTTAAAATTTCTACATTGTGAATTCCTGGGATTTTTTTTCCATATTCTGTCTCTCACAGTTGAAGTGTACCTATGATGAAAATTACAGACCTCGGGGCGTGGTTAAGAGGGGAGGAGTATATTTACAGCTAGAAACGTGCAGATTGGATTTTAACCTATTTAAAACTTGTCATCAAAAATATATATTGATTGTGAGAAACCATTAAGATGATCAGTGTTTCCACAAAGATAAATATCATTAATTATTAATAATAACATAGAGTCAAAGGTAAATTAAGCAAATTGGCTATTTCTGGCAATTTATTTAAGTGTATATCAAACTGGCAGCCCTTCGCATTAATCAGTACCCAAGAAGTAGCTCTTAAGTTTCACAACGGTTGGTGACCCCTGCCGTAGATGTTCCTGTCACATATGCATGTACAGTAGATGGCAATATTGTCCTGTTTAAGAGTGTCACAACATTGCTGTTTACGGCAGACGAACTGCTTTACGGTAGACGAAAACGTGACCGCTGTTGTGGTGTGTTGTTACTGCGCTGGGAGGACGATAATGAAACTGCCTAACAATAAACCCTAATAAGAAACCAAGAACTCGCCCTCGATCATTCTACAGTTATAACGTCATTGGGCAGGCTCGCTGTTTATATTGTGGGAAAGCGGACTTAAAAACAGGCTGTCGACACGTCACTCAGGGCCGCATGGAGCTGGAGGGGGCGTGGCCTCCAATTCCGCCTGAATTTCGGAAGAAAATTTGTCCCAGAGGTTTTCGAGAGAGGCGCCGAATTTCGGGAGTCTTGCGGAAAATCCGGGAGGGTTGGCAAGTAAGATGTATAGCCCGAAATCACGAGTGTCTCAAAGGGCTGCACAAGCCACGACGACATCCTCGGCTCAGATCCCACATCAGGGCAAGAAAAAACTCAACCCATTGGGATGACAATGAGAAACCTGGAGACTGTTGCAATGGACGTTGAGTTAATAGTGTGAGAGTCCAGTCCATAGTGGATCGAGTTAATAGTCTGAGAGTCCAGTCCATAGTGGATATATTTAATAGTGTGAGAGTGCATTCCAAAGTGGATTTGGTAATATTGTGAGAGTCCAGTCCATAGTGGATCAAGTTAATTGTGTGAGAGTCCAGTCCATAGTGAATCAAGTTAATAGTGTGAGAGTCTAGTCCATAGTGGATCTAGTTAATAGTGTGAGAGTCCAGTCCATAGTGGATATAGTTAATATGTGAGAGACCAGTCCATAGTGGATCGAGATAAAAGTGTGAGAGTCCAGTCCATAGTGGATCGAGTTAATAGTGTGAGAGTCCAGTCCATAGTGGATCTAGTTAAAAGTGTGAAAGACCAGTACAAAGTGGATCAAGTTAATAGTGTGAGTGTCCAGTCAATAGTGGATCTAGTTAATAGTGTGAGAGTCCAGTCCATAGTGGATCTAGTTAAAAGTGTGAGAGACCAGTACAAAGTGGATCAAGTTAATAGTGTGAGTGTCCAGTCCATAGTGGATCTAGTTAAAAGTGTGAGAGTCCAGTCCAAAGTGGATCTAGTTACAAGTGTGAGAGACCAGTACAAAGTGGATCAAGTTAATAGTGTGAGTGTACAGTCCATAGTGGATCTAGTTAATAGTGTGAGAGTCCAGTCCAAAGTGGATTTGGTAATAGTGTGAGAATCCAGTCCATAGTGGATCGAGTTAATAGTGTGTGAGTCCAGTCCATAGTGGATCAAGTTAATAGTGTGAAAGTCTAGTCCATAGTGGATCGAGTTAAAAGTGTGAGAGACCAGTACAAAGTGGATCAAGTTAATAGTGTGAGTGTCCAGTCCATAGTGGATCTAGTTAATAGTGTGAGAGTCCAGTCCAAAGTGGATTTGGTAATAGTGTGAGAATCCAGTCCATAGTGGATCGAGTTAATAGTGTGTGAGTCCAGTCCATAGTGGATCAAGTTAATAGTGTGAAAGTCTAGTCCATAGTGGATCGAGTTAATAGTGTGAGAGTCCAGTCCATAGTGGATATAGTTAATATGTGAGAGACCAGTCCATAGTGGATCGAGATAAAAGTGTGAGAGTCCAGTCCATAGTGGATCGAGTTAATAGTGTGAGAGTCCAGTCCATAGTGCATCTAGTTAAAAGTGTGAAAGACCAGTACAAAGTGGATCAAGTTAATAGTGTGAGTGTCCAGTCCATAGTGGATCTAGTTAATAGTGTGAGAGTACAGTCCAAAGTGGATCTAGTTAAAAGTGTGAGAGACCAATACAAAGTGGATCAAGTTAATAGTGTGAGTGTCCAGTCCATAGTGGATCTAGTTAATAGTGTGAGAGTCCAGTCCAAAGTGGATTTGGTAATAGTGTGAGAATCCAGTCCATAGTGGATCGAGTTAATAGTGTGTGAGTCCAGTCCATAGTGGATCAAGTTAATAGTGTGAAAGTCTAGTCCATAGTGGATCGAGCTAATAGTGTGAGAGTTCAGTCTATAGTGCATCTAGTTAATAGTGTGAGAGTCCAGTCCATAGTGGATCTAGTTAATAGTGTGAGAGTCCAGTCCATAGTGGATATAGTTAATATGTGAGAGTCCAGTCCATAGTGGATCGAGATCAAAGTGTGAGAGTCCAGTCCATAGTGGATCGAGTTAATAGTGTGTGAGTCCAGTCCATAGTGCATCTAGTTAAAAGTCTGAAAGACCAGTACAAAGTGGATCAAGTTAATAGTGTGAGTGTTCAGTCCATAGTGGATCTAGTTAATAGTGTGAGAGTCCAGTCCAAAGTGGATCTAGTTAAAAGTGTGAGAGACCAGTACAAAGTGGATCAAGTTAATAGTGTGAGTGTCCAGTCCATAGTGGATCTAGTTAATAGTGTGAGAGTCCAGTCCATAGTGGATCTAGTTGAAAGTGTGAGAGACCAGTACAAAGTGGATCAAGTTAATAGTGTGAGTGTCCAGTCCATAGTGGATCTAGTTAATAGTGTGAGAGTCCAGTCCAAAGTGGATTTGGTAATAGTGTGAGAATCCAGTCCATAGTGGATCGAGTTAATAGTGTGTGAGTCCAGTCCATAGTGGATCAAGTTAATAGTGTGAAAGTCTAGTCCATAGTGGATCGAGTTAATAGTGTGAGAGTTCAGTCTATAGTGCATCTAGTTAATAGTGTGAGAGTCCAGTCCATAGATGATCTAGTTAATAGTGTGAGAGTCCAGTCCATAGTGGATCTAGTTAAAAGTATGAGAATCCATTCCATAGTGGCTGTAGTTAATACTCTGAGAGTCCAGTCCATAGGGGATCTAGTTAATAGTGTGAGAGTTCAGTCCATAGTGGATGTAGTTGATAGTGTGAGGGTCCAGTCCATAGTGGATCGGGTTAATAGTGTGAGAGTCCAGTCCAACGTGGATCTAGTTAAAAGTGTGAAAGTCCAGTCCATAGTGGATCGGGTTAATAGTGTGAGAGTCCAGTTCATAGAAGATCGGGTTAATAGTGTGACAGTCCAGTCCATAGTGGATCTAGATAATAGTGTGAAATTCCAGTCTATAGTGGATCCAGTTAATAGTGTGAGAGTCCAGTCCATAGTGGATCTAGTTAATAGTGTGAGAGTCCAGTCCAACGTGGATCTAGTTAATAGTATGAGAGTCCAGTCCATAGTGGATCGAGTTAATAGTGTGACAGTCCAGTTCATAGTGGATCTAGTTGATAGTGTGACAGTCCAGTTTATAGGGGATCTAGTTAATAGTGTGAGAGTCCAGTCCATACTGAATCGAGTTGATAGTGTGAGAGTCCAGTCCATAGTGGATCTAGTTAATAGTGTGAGAGTCCAGTCCATATTGGATCTAGTGAATAGTGTGAGCGTCCAGTCCATAGTGGATCGAGATAATAGTGTGAGAGTCCAGTCCATAGGTGATCTGGTTAATAGTGTGAGAGTCCAGTCCATAGTGGATCGGATTAATAGTGTGAGAGTCCAGTCCATAGTGAATCAAGTTAATAGTGTGAGAGTTTAGTCCATAGTGCATTTATTTAATAGTGTGAGAGTCCAATCCATAGTGGATCGAGTTAATATGTGAGAGACCAGTCCATAGTGGATCTAGTTAAAAGTGTGAGAGACCAGTCCAAAGTGGATCTAATTAATAGTGTGAGAGTCCAGTCCATAGTGGATCTAGTTAATAGTTTGAGAGTCCAGTCCATAGTGGATTGAGTTAATAGTGTGAGAGTCCAATCCATAGTGGATCAAGTTAATAGTGTGAGAGTCCAATCCATAGTGGATTGAGTTAATAGTGTGAGAGTCCAGTCCAAAGTGGATCTAGTTACTAGTGTGAGAGTCCAGTCCATTCTGGATCTAGTTAATAGTGTGAGAGTCCCGTCCATAGTGGATCGAGTTAACAGTGTGAGAGTCCAGTCCATAGTGGATCTAGTTAATAGTGTGCGAGTCCAGTCCGTAGTGGATATAGTTAATAGTATTAGAGTCCAGTCCATAGTGGATCTAGTTAATAGTGTGAGAGTCCAGTCCATAGTGGATCGAGTTAATAGTGTGAGAGTCCAGTCCATAGTGGATCTAGTTAATAGTGTGAGAGTCCAGTCCATAGTGGATCTAGTTAATAGTGTGAGAGTCCAGTCCATAGTGGATCTAGTTAATAGTGTGAGAGTTCAGACCATAGTGGATCGAGTTAATAGTGTGAGAGTCCAGTCCATAGTGGATCTAGTTAATAGTGTGAGAGTCCAGTCCGTAGTGGATGTAGTTAATAGTGTTAGAGTCCAGTCCATAGTGGATCTAGTTAATAGTGTGAGAGTCCAGTCCATAGTGGATCGAGTTAATAGTGTGAGAGTCCAGTCCATAGTGGATCTAGTTAAAAGTGTGAAAGTCCAGTCCATAGTGGATCTAGTTAATAGTGTGAGAGTCCAGTCCATAGTGGATCGAGTTAATAGTGTGAGAGTCCAGTCCATAGTGGATCTAGTTAATAGTGTGAGAGTTCAGACCATAGTGGATCGAGTTAATAGTGTGAGAGTCCAGTCCATAGTGGATCTAGTTAATAGTGTGAGAGTCCAGTCCATAGTGGATCTAGTTAATAGTGTGAGAGTTCAGACCATAGTGGATCGAGTTAATAGTGTGAGAGTCCAGTCCATAGTGGATCTAGTTAATAGTGTGAGAGTCCAGTCCGTAGTGGATATAGTTAATAGTGTTAGAGTCCAGTCCATAGTGGATCTAGTTAATAGTGTGAGAGTCCAGTCCATAGTGGATCGAGTTAATAGTGTGAGAGTCCAGTCCGTAGTGGATCTAGTTAAAAGTGTGAAAGTCCAGTCCATAGTGGATCTAGTTAATAGTGTGAAATTCCAGTTCATAGAGGATCGAGTTAATAGTGTGACAGTCCAATTCATAGTGGATCTAGTTAATAGTGTGACAGTCCAGTTTATAGTGGATCTAGTTAATAATGTGAGAGTCCAGTCCATATTGGATCTAGTGAATAGTGTGAGCGTCCAGTCCATTGTGGATCGAGACAATAGTGTGAGAGTCCAGTCCATAGTGGATATAGTTAATAGTGTGAGAGTCCAGTCCATAGTGGATCTAGCTAATAGTGTGAGGGTCCAGTCCATAGGTGATCTGGTTAATAGTGTGAGAGTCCAGTCCATAGTGGATCGGATTAATAGTGTGAGAGTCCAGTCCAAAGTGGATCGGGTTAATAGTGTGAGAGTCCAGTCCAAAGTGGATTTGGTAATAGTGTGAGAATCCAGTCCATAGTGGATCTAGTTAATAGTGTGAGAGTCCAGTCCAAAGTGGATTTGGTAATAGTGTGAGAATCCAGTCCATAGTGGATCGAGTTAATAGTGTGTGAGTCCAGTCCATAGTGGATCAAGTTAATAGTGTGAAAGTCTAGTCCATAGTGGATCGAGTTAATAGTGTGAGAGTTCAGTCTATAGTGCATCTAGTTAATAGTGTGAGAGTCCAGTCCATAGTGGATCTAGTTAATAGTGTGAGAGTCCAGTCCATAGTGGATCTAGTTAATATGTGAGAGTCCAGTCCATAGTGAATCAAGTTAATAGTGTGCGAGTCCAGTCCGTAGTGGATATAGTTAATAGTGTTAGAGTCCAGTCCGTAGTGGATATAGTTAATAGTGTTAGAGTCCAGTCCATAGTGGATCTAGTTAATAGTGTGAGAGTCCAGTCCAAAGTGGATCTAGTTACTAGTGTGAGAGTCCAGTCCATTCTGGATGTAGTTAATAGTGTGAGAGTCCCGTCCATAGTGGATCTAGTTAATAGTGTGCGAGTCCAGTCCGTAGTGGATATAGTTAGTAGTGTTCGAGTCCAGTCCATAGTGGATCTAGTTAATAGTGTTAGAGTCCAGTCCATAGTGGATCTAGTTAATAGTGTGCGAGTCCAGTCCGTAGTGGATATAGTTAATAGTGTTAGAGTCCAGTCCATAGTGGATGTAGTTAATAGTGTGAGAGTCCAGTCCATAGTGGATCGAGTTAATAGTGTGAGAGTCCAGTCCATAGTGGATCTAGTTAATAGTGTGAGAGTCCAGTCCATAGTGGATCTAGTTAATAGTGTGAGAGTCCAGTCCATAGTGGATCGAGTTAATAGTGTGAGAGTCTAGTCCATAGTGGATCTAGTTAAAAGTGTGAAAGTCCAGTCCATAGTGGATGTAGTTGATAGTGTGAGAGTCCAGTTCATAGAGGATTGAGTTAATAGTATGACAGTCCAGTCCATAGTGGATCTAGTTAATAGTGTGAAATTCCAGTGTATAGTGGATCTAGTTAATAGTGTGAGAGTCCAGTCCATAGCTGATCGAGTTAATAGTGTGACAGTCCAGTTTATAGTGGATCTAGTTAATAATGTGAGAGTCCAGTCAATACTGAATCGAGTTAATAGTGTGAGAGTCCAGTCCATAGTGGATCTAGTTAATAGTGTGAGAGTCCAGTCCATAGTGGATCGAGTTAATAGTGTGAGAGTCCAGTCCATAGTGGATTTAGTTAATAGTGTGAGAGTTCAGACCATAGTGGATCGAGTTAATAGTGTGAGAGTCCAGTCCATAGTGGATCTAGTTAATAGTGTGAGAGTTCAGACCATAGTGGATCGAGTTAATAGTGTGAGAGTCCAGTCCATAGTGGATCTAGTTAATAGTGTGAGAGTCCAGTCCGTAGTGGATATAGTTAATAGTGTTAGAGTCCAGTCCATAGTGGATCTAGTTAATAGTGTGAGAGTCCAGTCCATAGTGGGTCGAGTTAATAGTGTGAGAGTCCAGTCCATAGTGGATCTAGTTAAAAGTGTGAAAGTCCAGTCCATAGTGGATCTAGTTGATAGTGTGAGAGTCCAGTTCATAGCTGATCGAGTTAATAGTGTGACAGTCCAATTCATAGTGGATCTAGTTAATAGTGTGACAATCCAGTTTATAGTGGATCTAGTTAATAATGTGAGAGTCCAGTCCATACTGAATCGAGTTAATAGTGTGAGAGTCCAGTCCATAGTGGATCTAGTTAATAGTGTGAGAGTCCAGTCCATATTGGATCTAGTGAATAGTGTGAGCGTCCAGTCCATTGTGGATCGAGACAATAGTGTGAGAGTCCAGTCCATAGTGGATATAGTTAATAGTGTGAGAGTCCAGTCCATAGTGGATCTAGCTAATAGTGTGAGGGTCCTGTCCATAGGTGATCTGGTTAATAGTGTGAGAGTCCAGTCCATAGTGGATCGGATTAATAGTGTGAGAGTCCAGTCCAAAGTGGATCGGGTTAATAGTGTGAGTGTCCAGTCCATAGTGGATCTAGTTAATAGTGTGAGAGTCCAGTCCAAAGTGGATTTGGTAATAGTGTGAGAATCCAGTCCATAGTGGATCGAGTTAATAGTGTGTGAGTCCAGTCCATAGTGGATCAAGTTAATAGTGTGAAAGTCTAGTCCATAGTGGATCGAGTTAATAGTGTGAGAGTTCAGTCTATAGTGCATCTAGTTAATAGTGTGAGAGTCCAGTCCATAGTGGATCTAGTTAATAGTGTGAGAGTCCAGTCCATAGTGGATATAGTTAATATGTGAGAGTCCAGTCCATAGTGAATCAAGTTAATAGTGTGAGAGTCTAGTCCATAGTGGATAGAGTTAATATGTGAGAGACCAGTCCATAGTGGATCGAGATAAAAGTGTGAGAGTCCAGTCCATAGTGGATCGAGTTAATAGTGTGAGAGTCCAGTCCATAGTGCATCTAGTTAAAAGTGTGAAAGACCAGTACAAAGTGGATCAAGTTAATAGTGTGAGTGTCCAGTCCATAGTGGATCTAGTTAATAGTGTGAGAGTACAGTCCAAAGTGGATCTAGTTAAAAGTGTGAGAGACCAGTACAAAGTGGATCAAGTTAATAGTGTGAGTGTCCAGTCCATAGTGGATCTAGTTAATAGTGTGAGAGTCCAGTCCAAAGTGGATTTGGTAATAGTGTGAGAGTCCAGTCCATAGTGGATCGAGTTAATAGTGTGTGAGTCCAGTCCATAGTGAATCAAGTTAATAGTGTGAAAGTCTAGTCCATAGTGGATCGAGTTAATGGTGTGAGAGTTCAGTCTATAGTGCATCTAGTTAATAGTGTGAGAGTCCAGTCCATAGAGGATCTAGTTAATAGTGTGAGAGTCCAGTCCAAAGTGGA
Source organism: Nerophis ophidion (assembly GCF_033978795.1). NCBI lineage: Eukaryota > Metazoa > Chordata > Actinopteri > Syngnathiformes > Syngnathidae > Nerophis > Nerophis ophidion. The sequence continues at coordinate 68,448,830 of NC_084614.1, forward strand.
TTTGGTAATAGTGTGAGAGTCCAGTCCATAGTGGATCGAGTTAATAGTGTGAGAGTCCAGTTCATAGAGGATTGAGTTAATAGTATGACAGTCCAGTCCATAGTGGATCTAGTTAATAGTGTGAAATTCCAGTGTATAGTGGATCTAGTTAATAGTGTGAGAGTCCAGTCCATAGCTGATCGAGTTAATAGTGTGACAGTCCAATTCATAGTGGATCTAGTTAATAGTGTGACAGTCCAGTTTATAGTGGATCTAGTTAATAATGTGAGAGTCCAGTCAATACTGAATCGAGTTAATAGTGTGAGAGTCCAGTCCATAGTGGATCTAGTTAATAGTGTGAGAGTCCAGTCCATAGTGGATCGAGTTAATAGTGTGAGAGTCCAGTCCATAGTGGATTTAGTTAATAGTGTGAGAGTTCAGACCATAGTGGATCGAGTTAATAGTGTGAGAGTCCAGTCCATAGTGGATCTAGTTAATAGTGTGAGAGTTCAGACCATAGTGGATCGAGTTAATAGTGTGAGAGTCCAGTCCATAGTGGATCTAGTTAATAGTGTGAGAGTCCAGTCCGTAGTGGATATAGTTAATAGTGTTAGAGTCCAGTCCATAGTGGATCTAGTTAATAGTGTGAGAGTCCAGTCCATAGTGGGTCGAGTTAATAGTGTGAGAGTCCAGTCCATAGTGGATCTAGTTAAAAGTGTGAAAGTCCAGTCCATAGTGGATCTAGTTGATAGTGTGAGAGTCCAGTTCATAGCTGATCGAGTTAATAGTGTGACAGTCCAATTCATAGTGGATCTAGTTAATAGTGTGACAATCCAGTTTATAGTGGATCTAGTTAATAATGTGAGAGTCCAGTCCATACTGAATCCAGTTAATAGTGTGAGAGTCCAGTCCATAGTGGATCTAGTTAATAGTGTGAGAGTCCAGTCCATATTGGATCTAGTGAATAGTGTGAGCGTCCAGTCCATTGTGGATCGAGACAATAGTGTGAGAGTCCAGTCCATAGTGGATATAGTTAATAGTGTGAGAGTCCAGTCCATAGTGGATCTAGCTAATAGTGTGAGGGTCCAGTCCATAGGTGATCTGGTTAATAGTGTGAGAGTCCAGTCCATAGTGGATCGGATTAATAGTGTGAGAGTCCAGTCCAAAGTGGATCGGGTTAATAGTGTGAGTGTCCAGTCCATAGTGGATCTAGTTAATAGTGTGAGAGTCCAGTCCAAAGTGGATTTGGTAATAGTGTGAGAATCCAGTCCATAGTGGATCGAGTTAATAGTGTGTGAGTCCAGTCCATAGTGGATCAAGTTAATAGTGTGAAAGTCTAGTCCATAGTGGATCGAGTTAATAGTGTGAGAGTTCAGTCTATAGTGCATCTAGTTAATAGTGTGAGAGTCCAGTCCATAGTGGATCTAGTTAATAGTGTGAGAGTCCAGTCCATAGTGGATATAGTTAATATGTGAGAGTCCAGTCCATAGTGAATCAAGTTAATAGTGTGAGAGTCTAGTCCATAGTGGATAGAGTTAATATGTGAGAGACCAGTCCATAGTGGATCGAGATAAAAGTGTGAGAGTCCAGTCCATAGTGGATCGAGTTAATAGTGTGAGAGTCCAGTCCATAGTGCATCTAGTTAAAAGTGTGAAAGACCAGTACAAAGTGGATCAAGTTAATAGTGTGAGTGTCCAGTCCATAGTGGATCTAGTTAATAGTGTGAGAGTACAGTCCAAAGTGGATCTAGTTAAAAGTGTGAGAGACCAGTACAAAGTGGATCAAGTTAATAGTGTGAGTGTCCAGTCCATAGTGGATCTAGTTAATAGTGTGAGAGTCCAGTCCAAAGTGGATTTGGTAATAGTGTGAGAGTCCAGTCCATAGTGGATCGAGTTAATAGTGTGTGAGTCCAGTCCATAGTGAATCAAGTTAATAGTGTGAAAGTCTAGTCCATAGTGGATCGAGTTAATGGTGTGAGAGTTCAGTCTATAGTGCATCTAGTTAATAGTGTGAGAGTCCAGTCCATAGAGGATCTAGTTAATAGTGTGAGAGTCCAGTCCATAGTGGATCGAGTTAATAGTGTGAGAGTCCAGTCCAAAGTGGATCTAGTTACTAGTGTGAGAGTCCAGTCCATTGTGGATCGAGTTAATAGCGTGAGAGTCCAATCCATAGTGGATTGAGTTAATAGTCTGAGAGTCCAGTCCAAAGTGGATCTAGTTACTAGTGTGAGAGTCCAGTCCATAGTGAATCAAGTTAATAGTGTGAGAGTCTAGTCCATAGTGGATATAGTTAATATGTGAGAGACCAGTCCATAGTGGATCGAGATAAAAGTGTGAGAGTCCAGTCCATAGTGGATCGAGTTAATAGTGTGAGAGTCCAGCCCATAGTGCATCTAGTTAAAAGTGTGAAAGACCAGTACAAAGTGGATCAAGTTCATAGTGTGAGTGTCCAGTCCATAGTGGATCTAGTTAATAGTGTGAGAGTCCAGTCCAAAGTGGATCTAGTTAAAAGTGTGAGAGACCAGTACAAAGTGGATCAAGTTAATAGTGTGAGTGTCCAGTCCATAGTGGATCTAGTTAATAGTGTGAGAGTCCAGTCCAACGTGGATTTGGTAATAGTGTGAGAGTCCAGTCCATAGTGGATCGAGTTAATAGTGTGTGAGTCCAGTCCATAGTGAATCAAGTTAATAGTGTGAAAGTCTAGTCCATAGTGGATCGAGTTAATGGTGTGAGAGTTCAGTCTATAGTGCATCTAGTTAATAGTGTGAGAGTCCAGTCCATAGAGGATCTAGTTAATAGTGTGAGAGTCCAGTCCATAGTGGATCTAGTTAAAAGTATGAGAGTCCATTCCATAGTGGCTGTAGTTAATACTCTGAGAGTCCAGTCCATAGGGGATCTAGTTAATAGTGTGAGAGTTCAGTCCATAGTGGATGTAGTTGATAGTGTGAGGGTCCAGTCCATAGTGGATCGGGTTAATAGTGTGAGAGTCCAGTCCAACGTGGATCTAGTTAAAAGTGTGAAAGTCCAGTCCATAGTGGATCGGGTTAATAGTGTGAGAGTCCAGTTCATAGAGGATCGGGTTAATAGTGTGACAGTCCAGTCCATAGTGGATCTAGATAATAGTGTGAAATTCCAGTCTATAGTGGATCCATTTAATAGTGTGAGAGTCCAGTCCATAGTGGATCTAGTTAATAGTGTGAGAGTCCAGTCCAACGTGGATCTAGTTAATAGTATGAGAGTCCAGTCCATAGTGGATCGAGTTAATCGTGTGACAGTCCAGTTCATAGTGGATCTAGTTAATAGTACGAGAGTCCAGTCCATAGTGGATCGAGTTAATAGTGTGACAGTCCAGTTTATAGGGGATCTAGTTAATAGTGTGAGAGTCCAGTCCATACTGAATCGAGTTGATAGTGTGAGAGTCCAGTCCATAGTGGATCTAGTTAATAGTGTGAGAGTCCAGTCCATATTGGATCTAGTGAATAGTGTGAGCGTCCAGTCCATAGTGGATCGAGATAATAGTGTGAGAGTCCAGTCCATAGTGGATCTAGCTAATAGTGTGAGGGTCCAGTCCATAGGTGATCTGGTTAATAGTGTGAGAGTCCAGTCCATAGTGGATCGGATTAATAGTGTGAGAGTCCAGTCCATAGTGACTCAAGTTAACAGAGTCAGAGTTTAGTCCATAGTGCATTTAGTTAATAGTGTGAGAGTCCAGTCCATAGTTGATCGAGTTAATATGTGAGAGACCAGTCCATAGTGGATCTAGTTAAAAGTGTGAGAGACCAGTCCAAAGTGGATCTAGTTAATAGTGTGAGAGTCCAGTCCATAGTGGATCTAGTTAATAGTTTGAGAGTCCAGTCCATAGTGGATTGAGTTAATAGTGTGAGAGTCCAGTCCATAGTGGATCAAGTTAATAGTGTGAGAGTCCAATCCATAGTGGATTGAGTTAATAGTGTGAGAGTCCAGTCCAAAGTGGATCTAGTTACTAGTGTGAGAGTCCAGTCCATTCTGGATCTAGTTAATAGTGTGAGAGCCCAGTCCATAGTGGATCTAGTTAATAGTGTGAAAGTCCAGTCCATAGTGGATCTAGTTAATAGTGTGAGAGTCCAATCCACAGTGGATTGAGTTAATAGTGTGAGAGTCCAGTCCAAAGTGGATCTAGTTACTAGTGTGTGAGTCCAGTCCATAGTGGATGTAGTTGATAGTGTGAGAGTCCCGTCCATAGTGGATCGAGTTAACAGTGTGAGAGTCCAGTCCATAGTGGATCTAGTTAATAGTGTGCGAGTCCAGTCCGTAGTGGATATAGTTAATAGTGTTAGAGTCCAGTCCATAGTGGATCTAGTTAATAGTGTGAGAGTCCAGGACATAGTGGATCGAGGTAATAGTGTGAGAGTCCAGTCCATAGTGGATCTAGTTAATAGTGTGAGAGTTCAGACCATAGTGGATCGAGTTAATTGTGTGAGAGTCCAGTCCATAGTGGATCTAGTTAATAGTGTGAGAGTCCAGTCCATAATGGATCTAGTTAATAGTGTGAGAGTTCAGACCATTGTGGATCGAGTTAATAGTGTGAGAGTCCAGTCCATAGTGGATCTAGTTAATAGTGTGAGAGTCCAGTCCATAATGGATCTAGTTAATAGTGTGAGAGTTCAGACCATTGTGGATCGAGTTAATTGTGTGAGAGTCCAGTCCATAGTGGATCTAGTTAATAGTGTGAGAGTCCAGTCCATAATGGATCTAGTTAATAGTGTGAGAGTTCAGACCATTGTGGATCGAGTTAATAGTGTGAGTGTCCAGTCCATAGTGGATCTAGTTAATAGTGTGAAATTCCAGTGTATAGTGGATCTAGTTAATAGTGTGAGAGTTCAGACCATTGTGGATCGAGTTAATAGTGTGAGAGTCCAGTCCATAGTGGATCTAGTTAATAGTGTGAGAGTCCAGTCCATAGTGGATCGAGTTAATAGTGTGAGAGTCCAGTCCATAGTGGATCTAGTTAAAAGTGTGAAAGTCCAGTCCATAGTGGATCTAGTTGATAGTGTGAGAGTCCAGTCCATAGCTGATCGAGTTAATAGTGTGACAGTCCAATTCATAGTGGATCTAGTTAATAGTGTGACAGTCCAGTTTATAGTGGATCTAGTTAATAATGTGAGAGTCCAGTCCATAGTGGATTTAGTTAATAGTGTGAGAGTCCAGTCCAAAGTGGATTTGGTAATAGTGTGAGAGTCCAGTCCATAGTGGATCGAGTTAATAGTGTGAGAGTCCAGTTCATAGAGGATTGAGTTAATAGTATGACAGTCCAGTCCATAGTGGATCTAGTTAATAGTGTGAAATTCCAGTGTATAGTGGATCTAGTTAATAGTGTGAGAGTCCAGTCCATAGCTGATCGAGTTAATAGTGTGACAGTCCAATTCATAGTGGATCTAGTTAATAGTGTGACAGTCCAGTTTATAGTGGATCTAGTTAATAATGTGAGAGTCCAGTCAATACTGAATCGAGTTAATAGTGTGAGAGTCCAGTCCATAGTGGATTTAGTTAATAGTGTGAGAGTCCAGTCCATAGTGGATCGAGACAATAGTGTGAGAGTCCAGTCCATAGTGGATATAGTTAATAGTGTGAGAGTCCAGTCCATAGTGGATATAATTAATAGTGTGAGAGTCCAGTCCATAGTGGATCTAGCTAATAGTGTGAGGGTCCAGTCCATAGGTGATCTGGTTAATAGTGTGAGAGTCCAGTCCATAGTGGATCGGATTAATATTTGAGAGTCCAGTCCAAAGTGGATCGGGTTAATAGTGTGAGAGTCCAGTCCATAGTGAATCAAGTTAATAGTGTGAGAGTCTAGTCCATAGTACATTTAGTTAATAGTGTGAGAGTCCAGTCCATAGTGGATCGAGTTAATACGTAAGAGACCAGTCCATAGAGGATCTAGTTAAAAGTGTGAGAGACCAGTCCAAAGTGGATCTAGTTAATAGTGTGAGAGTCCAGTCCATAGTGGATCTAGTTAATAGTGTGAGAGTCCAGTCCATAGTGGATCGAGTTAATAGTGTGAGAGTCCAGTCCAAAGTGGATCTAGTTACTAGTGTGAGTGTCCAGTCCATTGTGGATCTAGTTAATAGTGTGAGAGTCCAGTCCATAGTGGATCGAGTTAATAGCGTGAGAGTCCAATCCATAGTGGATTGAGTTAATAGTGTGAGAGTCCAGTCCAAAGTGGATCTAGTTACTAGTGTGAGAGTCCAGTCCATTGTGGATCTAGTTAATAGTGTGAGAGTCCAGTCCATAGTGGATCGAGTTAACAGTGTGAGAGTCCAGTCCATAGTGGATCTAGTTATTTAGTGTGAAAGTCCAGTCCATAGTGGATCTAGTTAATAGTGTGCGAGTCCAGTCCGTAGTGGATCTAGTTAAAAGTGTGAGAGTCCAGTCCATAGTGGATCTAGTTAATAGTGTGAGATTCCAGTCCATAGTGGATCTAGTTATTTAGTTTGAAAGTCCAGTCCATAGTGGATCTAGTTAATAGTGTGCGAGTCCAGTCCGTAGTGGATCTAGTTAAAAGTGTGAGAGTCCAGTCCATAGTGGATCTAGTTAATAGTGTGAGATTCCAGTCCATAGTGGAAGTAGTTAATAGTGTGAGAGTCCAGTCCATATTGGATCTAGTTAATAGAGTGAGAGTCCAGTCCATAGTGGATCTAGTTAATAGTGAGAGAGTCCAGTCCATAGTGGATCTAGTTAATAGTATGAGAGGCCAGTTTATAGTGGATGTAGTTAATAGTGTGAGAGTCCAGTCCATAGTGGATTTAGTTGATAGTGTGAGAGTCCAGTCCATAGTGGATCTAGTTAATAGTGTGAGAGTTCAGACCATAGTGGATCGAGTTAATAGTGTGACAGTCCAGATCATAGTGGATCGAGTTAATAGTGTGAGAGTCCAGTCCATAGTGGATCTAGTTGATAGTGTGAGATTCCAGTCCATATTGGATCTAGTTAATAGTGTGAGAGTCCAGTCCATAGTGGATCGAGTTAATAGTGAGAGAGTCCAGTCCATAGTGCATCTAGTTAATAGTATGAGAGTCCAGTTCATAGTGGATCTAGTTAATAGTGTGAGAGTCCAGTCCATAGTGGATTTAGTTGATAGTGTGAGAGTCCAGTCCATAGTGGATCTAGTTAATAGTGTGAGAGTTCAGACCATAGTGGATCGAGTTAATAGTGTGACAGTCCAGATCATAGTGGATCGAGTTAATAGTGTGAGAGTCCAGTCCATAGTGGATCTAGTTGATAGTGTGAGATTCCAGTCCATATTGGATCTAGTTAATAGTGTGAGAGTCCAGTCCATAGTGGATCGAGTTAATAGTGAGAGAGTCCAGTCCATAGTGCATCTAGTTAATAGTATGAGAGTCCAGTTCATAGTGGATCTAGTTGATAGTGTGAGATTCCAGTCCATATTGGATCTAGTTAATAGTGTGAGAGTCCAGTCCATAGTGGATCGAGTTAATAGTGAGAGAGTCCAGTCCATAGTGCATCTAGTTAATAGTATGAGAGTCCAGTTCATAGTGGATCTAGTTAATAGTGTGAGAGTCCAGTCCATAGTGGATTTAGTTGATAGTGTGAGAGTCCAACCAAGACCAACCAAGAATTACAACTTTGACAATGTACGAAGAGTTTTCATCAGCCACGGCCCCTTGCCTTTCTTTTGGAGACAGGCTGATGTGGATAAAAAACAGGTCGTTCGCCGTAATTAGTATCATCAAACTGACAACTTCAGGACATGATCGTAACTTTTTTGGGCAATCGAACTAACAGAGAAGAGATTTAGACGATAGTGAAGATGAACGCCAATCGCCTTACTTGCCAAAAATTGCAAAGTTTTCCGGGTTGAGGTTTTGCCTAAACCAGGGGTGCCAAACTCATTTTAGATGGGGGGCCACATAGAGAAAAGTCTACTGCCAAGCGGGCCGGACTTGTAAAATCACGGCACGATAACCTAAAAATAAAGACAACTCCAGATTGTTTTCTTTGTTTAAAAATGGAACAAACTCATTCTAATGATGTACAAATCATGATGTTTTTTTTTTTTTTTTACACTTACGTGTTGTGGTTAATAGTATTCTGTCTTTATTTGTAGTTATTTATACTTTTTGAGTAAATTATGTGATAATGTTCATCAGTCAACCCATTGGTGGTCATTTTCAATCTATCAAGATAAAAAAAAAATAATATCAAAATCAAATTAAGTGAAGTGAATTATATTTATATAGCGCTTTTCTCTAGTGACTCAAAGCGCTTTTACAAAGTGAAACCCAATATCTAAGTTACATTTAAACCAGTGTGGGTGGCACTGGGAGCACGTGGGTAAAGTGTCTTGCCCAAGGACACAACGGCAGTGACTAGGATGGCGGAAGCGGGAATCGAACCTGCAACCCTCAAATTGCTTGCACGGCCACTCTACCAACCGAGGGATATTATTTATAGGGGATATTATTTATGTAGTTTGCTCATTTTCCTCGACGGGTGCACTAACATCATGTGATTTATTTTTTAAAATTTATGTAGCATCATCTACAAAGATACAAATAATTGATATTGCGACATTTAGTGAACACGTTTAGAACAGCAGTTTCTTTCATTCAAAAAATTTCAGCTCATTTATAAACTTAGCAAAGTCATCCCGCAGGCCGGATAAATAAATAAATGATAAATGGGTTGTACTTGTATAGCGCTTTTCTACCTTCAAGGTACTCAAAGCGCTTTGACACTACTTCCACATTTACCCATTCACACACTGATGGAGGGAGCTGCCATGCAAGGCGCCAACCAGCACCCATCAGGAGTGCTCAGTAATTCACAAACAATGATGGGGTGAGGGTCACCACTTTGTAAGCAAATTGTCGAACAGTTTTAGAACAACATTTCTCAACGAGCTATTGCAAGGAATTTAGGGATTTTACCATCTACAGTCCGTAAAATCATCAAAAGGTTCAGAGAATCTGGAGAAGTCAGCACATAAGCGATGAAATTATGGACCTTTGATCCCTCAGGTGGTACTGCGTCAAAAACCGACATCAGTGTGCAGAGGATATCACCACATGGGCTCAGGAACACTTCATAAAACCACTGTCAGTAACTACAGTTGGTCGCTACATCTGTAAGTGCAAGTTAAAACTCTACTATGCAAAGTAAAACCCATTTATCAACAATATCCTGAAACACCGCCAGCTTCGCTGGGCCCGAGATCATCTATGATGGACTGATGCAAAGTGGAAAAGTGTTCTGTGGTCTGATGAGTCCACATTTCAAATTATATTTGGAAACTGTGGACGTGGTGTCCTCCAGAACAAAGAGGAAAATAACCATCTGGATTGTCATAGGCGCAAAGTTCGAAAGCCAGCATCTGTGATGGTATGGGGGTGCATTAGTGCCCAAGGCATGGGTAACTTACACATCTGTGAAGGCACCATTAATGCTGAATGGTCCACACAGGTTTTGGAGCAACATATGTTGTCATCCAAGCAACGTTATGGACACGCCCCTGTTTATGTCAGCAAGACAATGCCAAGCCACGTGTTACAACAGCGTGGCTTCGTAGTAAAAGAGTGCGGGTACTTTCCTGGCCCGCCTGCAGTCCAGACCTGTCTCCCATAGAAAATGAGTGGCGCATTATGAAGCGTAAAATACAACAGCGGAGACCCCGGACTGTTGAACGACTGAAACTCTACATAAAACAAGAATGTGAAAGAATTGCACTTTCAAAGCTTCAACAATTAGTTTCTTCAGTTCCCAAACGTTTGAGTGGTGTTATAAGAAAAGTTGATGTAACACAGTGGTGAACATGCCCTTTCCCAACTACTTTGGCATGTGTTGCAGCCATGAAATTATAAGTTAATCATTATTTGCAAAAAAAAAATAAAGTTAAGGTTAGAACATCAAATATCTTACCCCTGTAGTGCACTCAACTGAACATGGGCCGAAAATGACCCGCAAATCACCGCACCCCGTCCATACCTACATCCAACACAACCTCCCAACTCATATGGAAACGGTGTTTGCACGTGCACAAAAAACAACAAGCTTAGAGCTCTGTATGAACATGTGCAAAAGTCGCAACACATTCATTTAAAGCACAGCAACATGCAAATGAGTGTTCACTCAGGCTCGGGTTTTGAGGCACTCAGGCAGAAGGCAGCGTACACCCTGGACAAGTCGGTACCACATAAACCATCCCCCAGAAAACATTATTTAAAGCCAGCAAAGCTAAACATCAATTTGTGAGGTATTTATATTATTACAAGTGAAATTGTTAGTTCTGAGAAACAACATTTTCAAACTGAAATAAAAACATGTCCGCTGTGGAGAATCCTGCTTCTCATAAAGTAAAAGTTAAGACACAAAGCTGAATATTATTGTTTTACACTGGATGTTTACATTGTCCCTTTAAAGATTTGCTTGAACCCTTTTTGCGGGCCTGATCCGGCCCACGGGTCGTACGTTTGGCACCATTGGCGTAAACAGATGCATAGCGGTTAGTTTGAGCTACATGCTAATAGATATCCTGCTGAGTCGATTCTAATGTGGAGACCTTTATAAGCTTCCTGGAAACTTATGTTTTATATATTTTATATATTGTGTTTTTTGTCCCCTCCAAATAAATTATTTCCTTTAATTGTCAAGACAATCAAATCAGAGTGTAGGCAAGAAGAGAGACTCAAGTTAAGGTCCTACTTTGTTAAAACGTTGGGTAATTATTCTAACATTTTGATTGGATGATTTTGGTTCAACTGACGCAAAGTCGGTTGAATTCCAAACCAATATTTTTCTCAGATTGCTTACCTCAGTCTATAGGTTTGACCGACTCACGTCACAACCGATCCCATGGTTTGTACTTTCCATGGCCAATGAATTCTTATGTTAAGGCTTTTGTTAAATGTTGGAACCATTCTCCAAAGACTGAATAATGATTGAAAATCCAAACCAATGTTTTTGTCGGATTGCTTACCTCAGTCTATAGGTTTCTCAGAATCACATCACAACCGATCCTAGGGTTTTTACTTGCCATGGCCAATACATTTTAATGTTAAAGGGGAACATTATCACAATTTCCGAAGGGTTAAAATGAATAAAAATCAGTTCCCAGTGGCTTATTTTATTTTTCGATTTTTTTTTCAAATCTTTACCCATCATGGAATACCCGGAAAAAAGGCTCTAAAGTGCCTGATTTTCACTATCTGTATATCCACCCGTCCGTTTTCCTGTGACGTCACTGCGTGACGCCAATACAAACAAACACGGCAGATAGAACAGAAAGATATAGCGACATTAGCTCGGATTCAGACTTGGATTTCAGCGGTTTAAGCGATTCAACAGATTACGCATGTATTGAAACGGATGGTTGGAGTATGGAGGCAGATAGCGAAAACGAAATTGAAGAAAAAACTGAAGCTATTGAGCCATATCACGACAAGACAAAGGCAACGAGGACGAATTTGGCGATCGACTTTTAACCAACGATTGCATCTTTTGACCACTCATCATCATCATCAGCCGTTGTCAGTCCACTGCTGGACGAAAGCCTCAGCATGTTTCTGCCATTTGGCGTACTTTTCATGCTGGTTATTAGCCTACACCTTCCACGCTGGCTTGGTGCGGGTTGGAAGGGGTATTTTATATCAGAGATCCTTCTCCTAGACTAATTGCCTTATGGACTGTTGAACTTAGTCTGTCCTGTTTGTTGTCCGCGCCCCATTTCCCCAGGGACCCGCTCAGCTTTATGGCGCTGACCGCCCGCCAGTCACAAGAGAAGGTGAAAACGGTTCTTTGTGTGCATTTTATAGACGTTAGTTGGGACTCACTTACCCCACACACAACCTCCCATCTCATGCCTGGATGTAGTTTAACGTCATACCCACTGGAACAACTTAAATCCGTCGATTGGTAAGTGTTTGTTTGGCATTAAATGTGGGTGGAGGGAAAGGCTGGATCCAAATATAGCTAGAAATGTACATACAGCTAGCCTAAATAGCATGTTATCATCGATTAGCTTACAGCCATGCCGTGAGCAAATATGTCTGATTAGCACATAAGTCAATAACATCAACAAAACTCACCTTTGTGATTTCGTTGACTTTATCGTTGGAAATGCATCTGCTTTGAGTGTCGCAGGATATCCACACTACACTGTCGTAGCATAGCTGTCGTCGTTAAAATGTGCAGAACTTTCGCATATTTTGACCACTGGTGTACTTGAATCCATCGATTGGTATGTGTTTGTTTGGCATTAAATGTGGGTGGAGGGAAAGGCTGGCTGCAAATATAGCTACAAACGAGGCAAAATGATGCAATATGTACATACAGCTAGCCTAAATAGCATGTTAGCATCGATTAGCATGCCGTGACCATTGATATGTCTGATTAGCACACTCCACGTAAGTCAACTTGAAACCTTCTCTGTTCGTGTTGTTACACCCTCCGACAACACACCGACGAGGCTTGATGTCTCCAAGGTACGGAAAACAGTCGAAAAAACGGAAAATAACAGAGCTGATTTGACTTGGTGTGTGAAATGTGTTTGAGAAAATGGCGGATTCCTTCCCGTTGTAAAGTCACGGGTGAAAGGTCATTGCTCCGACAGCGAACAATTGAAAGGCGTTTAAATCGCCAAATTCACCCTTTTAGAGTTCGGAAATCGGTTAAAAAAATATATGGTCTTTTTTCTGCAACATCAAGGTATATATTGACGCTTACATAGGTCTGGTGATAATGTTCCCCTTTAAGGCTTTTGTTGAATGTTGGAACCATTCTCCAAGGGTTGGATAATGATTGAAAATCCAAACCAATACTTTTCTCAGCTTGCTTACCTCAGCCTATAAGTTTCTCAGAATCATATCACATCCGCTCGTATAGTTTGTACTTACCTTGGCCAATGAATTCCGATGTTAAGCTTTTTCTTTACTTCCACAATTCCCCATGCATGTTTTCTAACTGAGGTGCGACGTCTAAAAGAATCGATAGTAGAATTTGTCGCTGACAACCGGGGATCGGTAGCGTAGCCAAAAATAGTACTCAAGTAAATATTTCAATACTTCAGAGCAGTGCTTCTCAAATAGGAAGGAGATTTATTTGTTGTTTTTTTTCAGGGAGTTGGCAACTCTGGAGGAGCAAAATTATCCTTGTCATCTTCTCAGTTAAAGACACGTTGCCAGGCACTTTTTACTCCTTCAGATGAGACTGGAGGTTTGAATTGTGTCCAAAGTCGGGCAATACAACCAATATCAGCATTTTCGTAGGAGTCGAAACTTGGCCATTTTGTCATCTAAGCTACAGATGCCCGCGTCTAAACTAAAAAATGGTGAAAGCAGGCAAAGCAGTTAGGGTAGATTTATACCATTTATGGATAATCCGCTGACGATGTTCCCAAATTGTGACGTCACCAATTAGGAACATTCCAAACAGACCGTTCAGAGGAAGTATGACAGAAGGCAAGATTATTACATAAATACAAAACCCAAAACCAGTGAAGTTGGCAAATAAAAACAGAATACAATGATTTGCAAATCCTTTTCAACTTATATTCCATTGAATAGACTGCAAAGACAAGATATTTAACGTTCAAAGTGGAAAACTTTGTTCTTATTTTTGCAAATATTAGCTCATTTGGATTTGGAGGCCTGCAACATGTTTCAAAAAAGCTGGCACACATGGCAAAAAAGACTGAGAAAGTTGAGGAATCCTCATCAAACACTTATGTGGAACGTCCCACAGGTGAACGGGCTAATTGGAAACTAATGGGTGCCATGATTGGTACATAAAGGTACATACAGGTTTTCGAGCAACGTATGTTGCCATCCAAGCAACGTTATCATGGACGCCCCTGCTTATTTCAGCAAGACAATGCCAAGCTACGTGTTACAACAGCGTGGCTTCATAGTAAAAGAGTGCGGGTACTAGACTGGCCTGCCTGTAGTCCAAACCTGTCTCCCATTGAAAATGTGTGGCGCAATATGAAACCTAAAATACCACTATGGAGACCCCGGACTGTTGAACAACTTAAGCTGTACATCAAGCAAGAGTGGGAAAGAATTCCACCTGAAAAGCATAAAAGTGGTCTCCCAAATGTTTACTGAGTGTTGTTAAAAGGAAAGGCCATGTAACACGGTGGTAAAAATGCCAACTTTTTGTCAATGTGTTGCTGCCATTAAATTCTAAGTTAATGATTATTTGCAAATACAAGTTTCTCAGTTCGAATGTTAACTATCTTGTCTTTGCAGTCTATTCAATTGAATATAAGTTGAAAAGGATTTGCAAATCATTATATTCCGTTTTTATTTACGCTTTACACAACGTGCCGACTTCCCTCGTTTTGGGTTTTGTATCTCTGCAGTGCCTCCACACTTAGATTTGACATTTTTGTGACTTTCGCCAATCCCAAATATGCAGGCACCAATAGGTAATAAAAGTTGGTTTTGCATGATGGGGCCCTTTTTGTTGACTTCAGTTGATGCATGTTAGTGTCCTGTAGTGTTTTTTTTTAAAGGTGTTCTGCTTTTCACAGGAATATGAATTAAAATCTGTGTTATATGGAAAAAAAAATTGAATTATGCATTTTGAGTGTGCCCCTCTCCCATGAGCGCGCCTCGGCGCAAACAATTAGGGGGGCACGGAGAGGGTGTTGAGAGACAGAGTGTGTTTCATTATAGATGCACTGCAGGACTGCTTCTTTAAAAAGTGGTACAGTTCTGCCGCTTGTTTGAAAACATGGCAAAACCCCACAGGTTGATAAAAATGAATGTGCGGTAAATGATGATCGAGTGTTTCTGTAGTGAAAGCCACAAACTTCATTTAAGTAAGATGGTCTGCACAAGTTATGAATAGCACATGCAATGTTGGTAGCACGCAACACGCCCTGACCTCACGGATTCGAACGCAAAGAGGATGCAAAAGCGGCATCTGTTTGACGTCTGGTTTTATAACAAGTTGTTCAACGCATTTCTCTCCATCAACTGCTTGAGCTTTGCTTTAAAATGTACCTTGTTTGCCGTACCATAGGGCGCACCGAATTACAAGGTGCACTGACATGAACATTTTCCTGACAAGAAAATGTTCATGTTTTTTTTTTGTAAATGTAAAATACTTCCTTGTGGTCTACATAACATGTAATTGTGGTTCTTTGGTCAAAATGTTGCATGGATTATGTTTTGCAAATCATCTTCATGCCGCTTTCTGACAGTTGCTTCAGGATGTGCCATTTTACGGGCGGTCTTATTTACGTGGCTTACCTTCGGCACCGTCTTCTCCCGGTCATATTTGTTGCAGCGGTGTAGCGTGCAAGGATGGGAGTAAAAGGAGTGTCTAAAGATGGAGCTAAGTGTTTTAATGACATTCATACTTTACTTAAATCAATAACTGAGCAGCATCTTCTCATCCGTGGCTCACTAGTGCAGTAACGCCGGAAATGTGTCCCGTTAAAAGCAGTCCGACCGGAATTCTCTAATAACTAAAATTTCTTGGGTGAATAATGTAAACTCACTACACAGGTATGTTTTAGCACTTTGATGCCAAGTTTACTGACAGATATAAGTAAGAACTTTACACTACTTTATATTAAAAATGGCAAAAGCGGAGGATGAAAGTACCATAACAAGAAGATAGAGAAAAAGACAAAGCTTTTCCACTACAAAGGCGAACGTGTGCAAATTTTCAGGACTTATGCAGATCCCAAATACAGAACAGCAGGTACCAGAAGGTAAGAAAAGTTGCTTTGGCATAATATTGTGAAACAAAGTGCCAGATAATATGTCTTACCTTATACACTAGAGATGCGCGGATAGGCAATTATATCATCCGCAACCGCATCACCAAAGTCGTCATCCACCCGCCGTCCACCCGAACCAACATTTTATCAGAATCGCAACCGCCCGCCACCCGCCCGTTGAAATACATCAGAGATCGGCCACCTTTACCACCCACAGAGGTATTTAAACCCGTTTCATAGAGTAGTGAAGTGAAGTGAATTATATTTATATAGCGCTTTTCTCCAGTGACTCAAAGCGCTTTACATAGTGAAACCCAATATCTAAGTTACATTTAAACCAGTGTGGGTGGCACTGGGAGCAGGTGGGTAAAGTGTCTTGCCCAAGGACACAACGGCAGTGACTAGGATGGCGGAAGTGGGAATCGAACCTGCAACCCCCAAGTTGCTGGCACGGCCACTCTACCAACCGAGCTATACCGCCCCAATGTAGACAATGGGAGCCGCTAACATTCTCGCGAAGATCCAATGGCGTTCATCCTAATGACAAGAATTTGGGTGTGCAGTGAAGCCATTGCCTTTGACACCTTCAACAACATGTACAAACCGATTGTTACTCTGGCAACATGTTGTGTGCAGCTTCCGCAATCACACGTACAAGATTGAAAGGCATACTGGGTGATGCAGAGTACATTGATGGTTGTGATATAAACAACTTTAACACTTACTAATATGCACCACACTGTAAAGCCACACCACACAAGATTGACAAACACATTTCGGGAGAACATCCTCACAGTAACACAACATAAACGCAACACGACAAATACCCAGAATCCTTTGTATCCGTGACAAATCCTGAATATATTTTACACCCCCGCGCCACGCCCACCTTACCGACGCCCACCTTACCAAAATGGATACATGGATGATACAGCAGAGGATTGGGAGAATGTCATGTGGTCAGGTAAAACTAAAATAAAACTTTTTGGTATAAACTCGACTCGTCGTGTTTGGAGGAAGAAGAATACTGAGTTGCATCCCAAGAACACCATACCTACTGTGAAACATCATGCTTTTGGGCTGTTTTTCTGCTAAGGGGACAGGACGATTGATCCGTGTTAAGGAAAGAATGAATGGGGCCATGTATCATGAGATTTTGAGCCAAAACCTCCTTCCATCAGTGAGAGCTTTGAATGGTTGACCAAATACTTATTTTCCACCATAATTTACAAATAAATTATTTAAAATTTCTACAATGTGAATTCCTGGGATTTTTTTCCACATTCTGTCTCTCATAGTTGAAGTGTACCTATGGTGAAAATGACAGACCTCTGTCATCATTTTAATGGGGAGAACTTGCACAATCGGTGGCTGACTAAATACTTTTTTGCCCCACTGTATCATAGATCGCATGTTATGAAACGCCTAACCCAAGGAGCTTGAATAATAGATGCCATCCATCATTGGAGCTCTATCCCTTTAAAACTTGTCTTAGTTGTTGACCCCCCCCCCCCTTTCCACCTAACCCACCATCTTCCCAACTACCTCCCAAACAGCCACCACTGGACCAGATAAGGCAACTGTCAATATAAATTATGGATGATTTTTATGGGTGAAGATAAAAGCTCGATGATGAATAGTTCCCTCTCCCCGGGATGGTGATGGAGTCACACTGGTTATATATCCCTACTTTTTTTAATCCGCAAATTATGTGTGATTAAAGCTGCCACTGTGGGAATAATGTTACATTATAAAGGAAGGCGGCGATAAAGAAGCGCCTTCATCTGTGCTAATTAGCACTCTCCACCACACCAGGGTGTACTCTACTTTGTTACAACAGCTGACACAATATGCTCTTAGTTGAGTCGGGGACTCGCCAGCGCTTTGGTGCATGATGTTTATCAGGGCGTCCATTTAAAGACGGTTGTCCCGGTTCGAGTCGGCCTTAATGGACGAAGGACGTGTGTCTCGACATTAATAATAACTCATCTCTCCGAGGTTGAGAGGTTCCTCTTGGGCGCGGGTCGGCAACCCGTATCACCAGACTTATGTAAGCGTCAATATATACCTTGATGGTGCAGAAAAAAGACCAAATATTTTTTTAACCGATTTCCGAACTCTAAATGGGTGAATTTTGGCGAATTAGACGCCTTTCTGTTTATTGCTCTGGAGGCGATGACGTCAGAATGTGACGTCGCCGAGGTAATACAGCCGCCATTTTCATTTTCAACACATTGTAAACATTGGGTCTCAGCTCTGTTATTTTCCGTTTTTTCGACTATTTTTTGGGGACCTTGGAGACATCATGCCTCGACGGTGTGTTGTCGGAGGGTGTAACAACACTAACAGGGAGGGATTCAAGTTGCACCATTGGCCCGAAGATGCGAAAGTGTCTGCCGCCAGACCCCCATTGAATGTGCGGGAGTGTCTCCACATTTTACCGGCGACGACAGACATGGCACAGAGATGTATGGATAACTTGCAGATGCATTTGCAACAATAAAGTCAACAAAATCACAAAGGTGAGTTTTGTTGATGTTGACTTATGTGCTAATCAGACATATTTGGTCGCGGCGTGACTGCCAGCTAATCGATGCTAACATGCTACGCTAATCGACGCTAACATGCTATTTACCGGCGATGCTAAAGCAGACATGGCACAGAGATGTATGGATAACCTGCAGATGCATTTGCAACGATAAAGTTAACGAAATCACAAAGGTGAGTTTTGTTGATGTTGACTGCCAGCTAATCGATGCTAACATGCTACGCTAATCGATGCTAACATGCTATTTACCGGCGGTGCTAAAGCAGACATGGCACAGAGATGTATGGATAACCTGCAGATGCATTTGCAACTATATTACGTTTCCTTCCACCCACATTTAATGCGAAAAAAACACTTACCAATCAACGGATTTAAGTTCCTCCATTATCACAAAATGCGAAAGTCCTGATTGTTTGGTCCGCACATTTTACTGGCGATGCTAACGCAGTTATTCGGCCATGCTATGGCTATGAATAGTGTCAATAGCTATTCGCTCAATAGCTTCAGTTTGTTCTTCAATACTTTCATACTCCAACCATCCGTTTCAATACATGTGTAATTTGTTTAATCGCTTAAGCCGCTGAAATCTGAGTCTGAATCCGAGCTAATGTCGCTATATCTTGCTGTGGTATTCCCATGGTTTGTTTATCTTGGCAGCACTGTATGATGTCACAGGAAAATGGATAGTGGTTTCGAAGATAGCGAAAATAAGGCACTTTAAAGCTTTATTTAGGGATATTCCGGGACCGGTAAAATTTTGAAAAAAAAATCAAAAAATACAACAAGACACTGGGAACTGATTTTTATTGTTTTTAACCCTTTTGAAATTGTGATAATGTTCCCCTTTAAGCGCCGCCCCAGTGGCTCTCTGGAGCTTTTGCAAAAATGTATGAAAAATGGAAAAAGATGAGGGGAAAACAACATATTTTTATTGTTTTAATATGGTTTCTGTAGGAGGACAAACATGACACACATCTCCCTAATTGTTATAAAGCACACTGTTTATATCAGGGGTCTCAAACTCAATTGACCTGGGGGCCATTGAACGCAGAGTCTGGGTAAGGCTCGGCCGCGAGAAAAGATTTCTTAAACAATTTTTTTGCATACTCCTCAGCATGTCTAGTTGTACAATGACGTTTCAAATTGTATCACTTGTGCACCGCAACGTTTTCTCTGCAAATAAGACATGTCGGGATTCCCCTGTGCTCAACAAAGAAATATTGCATCTCCCACTTTTCCTGGAATTGTCTTTGCTCATCACTAACCTTTCTCTTTACTGCAGGCTTTGAAAAAGACATGTTTGGGGTTGTGGAATATATTTGTATTTAGCCGACGCACGGAGAATAATGTTATTTTTCGCAATGTGTGTTGCTCCGATTTTCCTCCCTACAACAACACGGCGGTTGGCAGGTAATAGCCGGGATGGCGAGCGCAAAAAAGTGACGGCTCCTGGAGTGTTATCCGGCATCATATATGTCGTGTTCATCGTGTGAGGCAATGCAAATCAAACAATAAAAACAAACAAATAACAGTTTGAATTGGTCCAGGTTATTGGTGACTGTTAATACTGACGGACCAGGTGTCGCGGTGTGACTGCAGCCAGGCACGTAAGAAACCCACGTCTCCCTGGCAACGTCTCTGTCGCTTTCACTCATTTGCCGCTTTTCCACTAATGCAGGGGTAGGCAACTAGGAACGTTGAAAGAGCCATTTTGAACCCACATAACAAAAATGGTCTCTGTCTGGAGCACACAATGCTGTCAAGCGCCATTAATATCAAACTTGCGGGCCACACTAACATTAAACTTTCATGTTAAGGTGGGGGCCGCAAAATAACGTCTCGCGGGCCGCATGTCTGAGACCCCTGGTTTATATTAAACATACTTCACTTATTTGAGTATTTGGCGAGCGCCGTTTTGTCCTAATTTTGGCGGTGCTTGAACTCACCGTAGTTTGTTTACATGTATAACTTTCTACGACTTTCTAAGGCGTGGTTTATGCCACTTCTTTTTCGGTCTCATTTTGTCCACCAAACTTTTAACGTTGTGCATGAATGCACAAAGGTGAGTTTTGTTGATGTTATTGACTTGTGTATAGTGATAATCAGACATATTTGGTCACTGCATAACTGCAAACTAATCGATGCTAACATTCTAGTTAGCTAACATGCTAGTCAGGTTAGCTGTATGTACATATTACATCATCATGCCTCTTTTGTAGGTATGTTAGCTCGGTTGGTAGAGTGGCCGTGCCAGCAACTTGAGGGTTGCAGGTTCGATTCCCGCTTCCGCCATCCTAGTCACTGCCGTTGTGTCCTTGGGCAAGACACTTATACCCACCTGCTCCCAGTGCCACCCACACTGGTTTAAATGTTGGGTTTCACTATGTAAAGCGCTTTGAGTCACTAGAGGAAAGCGCTATATAAATATAATTCACTTCACACTTCACTTCACATTAAATATCTTTTAAGTACTCATAATACAATTTATATCTCATGACACACTATCTGTATGTAAAATGGCTTTTAGGTTTTTTTCTCCTCCAGACGGATTTGTTTTTGTATTTTTGGTCCAATTGGGCTCCTTAAACATTTTGGGTTGCCAACCCCTGCTCTCGGGTGAGGAAGATGTGCTCAGTATTCGGATATGATCTGTTTTTGTAAAATCTTCAAGGACCAGGGAATCTGTACAAATATGATGTTTTATCATTTTTTTATATTATCATGAATATTATTATATTGCATTCAATAAATAAATTATAAAACAAGTCAAATATTGATTTTAAAATTGCAACAACAAAAAATGGGAGGCTGGACAGAAGAAAAGGTGAAGAGAAAGCTTATAGATCAGGCAATAAAAGGTAAATGCATAATAAATAACTAAATACTTATTTTCAAGACTGTGCGATAAACTTGTGAACACTTTGATTCATCAAAATGGGTGGGTGCTGCTGTTTTGGGCAACTAGTGGTTGAACATGGTTGAATAACATAGTCTTAACATCCAACATAAAGTAAAGTAAAGTACCGATGATAAGCCTACTCAGTGTCCTAGTGGTTAGAGTGTCCGTCCTGAGATCGGTACGTTGGGAGTTGGCCGAGTCATACCAAGGACTATGAAAAAATGGGACCCATTGCCTCCCTGCTTGGCACTCAGCATCAAGGGGTTGGAATTGGGGGTTAAATCACCATAAATGATTCCTGGGCGCGGCACCCTTTCCCAGGGGGTGAACAAGGGGATGGGTCAAATGCAGAGGACAAATTTCACCACACCTAGTGTGTGTAGCCATTAAATGAATAGTTGTTTTGTGGAAAATGTTTCTGTTTTTCTGTGTTTGGTCATCGGCAAAACATTATGTTCACCTTGGTACGACTACCCACGGAATTCTTCACAATGCAATCACAATATATCCGAGCTTCTGACAGCTCCTGCCACCCACATGTTGTGTCACCGCCTCTGCTTCGCCGCCACGTCGGACGTGATCACTATCAATATTCCCCAGACCTGTACGCATACCTCGGCTCTGTCATAAATGACAGACAGCCTTTGGGATGAGTGCGTTACTCGGTTGCCAACGGGCTTTGATGAAATTGATGATTTGATGCAAATCCGCCGCCTGAGCAGCCGTCCTTAAACGTGTGCTTTAGTCATGCATCTGGATGAGAACGATGGAGACGGAGATGAAAACAAGAAATCAATAAGGAAAACACTTGACGCTGAAACATGAGAAATGCTGGGAGAGAATGCTTCTAAAACCTCTCCATGGTCTGCCTCTGACCTTTTACTTGAATAGACATTTATGCACTTCTTCCTATCTCAAGAGCAAATGTCTGCCCTTCTCATAAAATCCTCTTCATGATTGCCCCCCACGCACTCCCATCCCCTTGACTTTTTTTGCTAGGCAACATCTATTGGGACTCAAAGACAAGGGCTGGAGGAATCAGTCTGCTGTAGGCGAAGGTTAACACTTTTGCATAAAACATATTGTGAAG
Source organism: Nerophis ophidion (assembly GCF_033978795.1). Lineage (NCBI taxonomy): Eukaryota > Metazoa > Chordata > Actinopteri > Syngnathiformes > Syngnathidae > Nerophis > Nerophis ophidion. Next base: position 68,471,069 of record NC_084614.1, read on the forward strand.
ATGTTTTAGTAGCGGATGACAGATTACATTAATAGCGGTCTTCATTCCCCTACAATTCCTTGATTGACTATGGTGAAAACTAGCAATGGTTTTCACAAGTGGGATATTTATCCTTAAAGCTTTGAGGAGAATCCATTTGATGAGCGGTGTTATGCTTGAAGTTCAGGGTACTCTGCTATGACAAATTGTGTCAGAAGCATACTTGCCAACCTTGAGACCTCCGATTTCGGGAGGTGGGGGTGTAGGGGGTGTGGTCGGTGGTGGGGTGGACTGTTTCATGAGGGGTTCCCTCAATCATCAGGAGATAAAAATTAAAAAATTAAAAAAAATCTCCTGATGATTGAGGGAACCCCTCATGAAACAGTTTTGTAGAGATGAAGTAGTGTTGTGATTTTTCCCACACATACATATTGCGCTCTACCGCGGTATCGAGCAATATTCTCTGGATAATTCAATCAAGACATAGTTTATTATATATATAGATAAAAGAAATAGTTGAATTTCCGACGGCACATATCAAGTACACAGTAATAAAAACACAGTTGTTCTACTAACTGTACTGTGCTTGCTGGTTACTAAAAAAAAAAACATCAACACTTACCTTTCACTATTTGAGTAACCTTTGTTCTGCCATTTGCGGACTGGCGAGCAATCTCCGAATCCGGGAACATATCCTTCACGGATTTGTTGTAGACATCGGCAAATGAGAACGGAATGTTGCTTCCAGCTATCAGCATCTTATTTTCTGTTTCTAGTCAGGACTCGAGCAGCAACATTCTGAATGTACTGCAGCTGCTTTACAGCTATTTTTGAGAGCCCAGTGAGAAGGGCATTACTATAGTCTAACCTGCTGGAATCAAAGACATGGATTAGTCTTTCTAAGTCTGATTTTTTACATTGTTCCACTGATGACGGCGTGGCGCAGTGGGAGAGTGGCCGTGCGCAACCCGAGGGTCCCTGGTTCAATCCCCACCTAGTACCAACCTCGTCCCGTCCGTTGTGTCCTGAGCAAGACACTTCACCCTTGCTCCTGATGGGTGCTGGTTAGCGCCTTGCATGGCAGTTCCCGCCATCAGTGTGTGAATGTGTGTGTGAATGGGTAAATGTGGAAGTAGTGTCAAAGCGCTTTGAGTACCTTGAAGGTAGAAAAGCGCTATACAAGTACAACCCATTTATTTTGTCAATGTTTTCAGTTGGTGAAAAGTTGCTCAAGTTAATGACATAATGTAGCTGTTAAAGTTCAGGTCTAATGTAGCTGTTAAAGTTCAAGTCTGAGTTCATTATTACCTCTAGATTTCTAAGAATGTGACTAATAATAGTTTATCTTTGTTTCTGTGGGCCAAAGACAATGATCTCCGTTTTGTCTGAGTTTAGCTGAAGAAAATTGGTTTGTATCAACACACTGATCTGTTCCATGCAGCCACAAAGAGAATCAACAGGCTGACATTCACCTGCTGTCAGTGACAAGCAGATCTGAGTGTCAGCTGCATAGTTGTGGTCGGAAACATTGAAGCTGCCTATTACATGGCCTAGTGGCAGTATGTACAAATTGAACAATAGGGGTCCCAAAGTCCAGCCCTGAGGAACCCCAGCAGGAAATAGCCATTTGGTCAGAGACACTGTTACCAATTTCCACAAAGTATATCCTGTGATCCAATATAGGACTTGAACCAGTTAAGAACAGATCTAGATATGCCCACCCAGTTTTTAACCTCTGTATAAAGATAGTATGGTCAACTGTCTCAAAGGCAGTGTTTAGGTCCAGCAGAACAAAGACTGAGACTTTTCCTATATCAGTGTTCAGGCCTATGTTTGAATCTGGGATGGATGCATGTGACAAAGTGGTGTCAAAAGCGAGATTCTTGATGAAAGGTGACCCGTGCAATTGACCCTGAAGACGAGTTGGTGATTTGATTAGTTTTTAACCCTATAGACCTTCATTTGGATTGAGGGTACTGTGACCTATGTATGATTCAGTCACAAGTGGTGTCAGATGTTTGGGGCCATCCCTGGTTTGCCCAGTACTATGCTACATCGTTTACTCGTATGATAAGCAAGAAAATAGGGTGATGACAAGAGAGAATGTGTACAGTTTTGTCCTCAAGATGCAAGCTGCGTTGTAATTGCAGTCAGAAGTTGAAAATATGGCCTTTAGGCCAATGTAGTGGTCTTGTCGTCAGGTAATGCCCTGTGCGATTGACCCCGATGCCCTTATGAATCAGGTTTCCAGACTGGTAGTTGTGTACGCAGTGTTTCTGCCTTGCCGGTGTTGTGGTTGGTCAGTCTGAATGTTGCTCAACTATATTCAAAGTGGTGTCAGAAGTGGGGTTTTAGTCTCGACGGAGTGAGAAATTGTGCCGCTGTTCCAATTGTTGACATCAGGTTGTTCTCCAAATCAGTTGAAACCCACCTATCAAAAACAAACTCCGTCTACTAAGACAAGATCAGCTCAACAGAATCAAAGCAGTTGCAACCTACCTACCAAAAACAACGTCCGTCTACTGAGACAAGATCAGTTCAACAGAAGCGAAGACAATCTAATAAATCATCTTTAAAGTCCCAACCTTTTTAGCGAGAGATACGTCCGGCCTGGAGAACAACTATCCACTTATTCATGGCTAAGAGCCAACTTAATGCGATGACCTGAAGGCCGTTGCTAGTTCACTCATGGCCCAAACCTCTTACCAACACGCCGAACAGATGTTCCCATAATGGGAGCGCAACAGGAAGGGAATTCAATTCCTCCTGGCCTGAGGTCTAATAGGACATCAAGTGGAAGAGGAAGGAGTGTAGGGTTTCACACTAGAAGCCCATCTGTGTCTTCGCTTACCCACCTAAGAGCCGATGTTGTCATAGGAGGCAAGGAAGGGGCACGCTCATATCTGCCTTAATCATATTCTCGGATGAATCCCCGAGGCCTCGATATGGGACGCTCAGGGGGCAAGGATTTGTTTTTATGGTATGCAATATGCCAATTTTCAGTTGCCATTCGTATATTTTTGGGAGACTTTTCATGTAAGGATCAAAGTGTCAGCTTCAGTGTTTGTTTACTGTACTCACGGGGTGACGAGCGGCTGGAAAGCCTTGTGATTTTGGCTAAGAAATATTCTTAAAGTGCTCCGCGACTGCAACGGCTGCCGCATGCGGTTTTCTGATTGCATGTCGCTGGATTTATTGTATCCCACCAGGGTATGTTGGATTTACAGTCATTCAGTTTGATTGAATGTGGTTTATTTAAAGGTTAATTAAACCGCGGTTGGCCAACTTATTACTGTGGAACGTGACCACATTCAGAATCATCAATCGCAACGCCTCGGAGTGATGGGGCTGTTTCTATTCTCGCTCAGAAGTTCAGCAGAAATAGGCTTATTTTTCATAACCCGGGATTGATTTTGTCTGAAAATGTGCAAAATCGAAGAAGAATAAGGTAGATTATTGAGAGCTCAACATGCCATAGTAACATTCCTTATTTTATTCCAGACAAGTCCATGGTTAACTGCTTGCTTTTGTGAATTGGGGCAACCAGAAAGTCCAGACATCTTGTTGATAACCTTCCCAGAAGACTGAATTTCCTTGTTTTTGAGGTAAATGCAGCATCTGCTCGTTGCAAAGTGAATATTAGTCTAAATTAGCGCGGATTAAGCCGAGGCATTCTGGCAACAACAGAATCGGTAATGAATGCTGATAATAAGATTCTTTGTTGTTTTGCTTGCTTTTATGGCCCGCTGAAATCCCTGGTGGTGACCAAAAACAGAGATTTGGGGCAAACATTAGCTTCGGAATCTTATAGAACGTGTGGATTGCCATCCTACAACTCTTTTGATCGTGACAGTGCATGATATGCTGCTTGCTGCCTCGGGATGCACTAGAACAATTAATAATGAACTTCAAAGTATTTCCAATAGAGTGGAAGTTGTGTTTTGTACCATTTTGACTTGAATGCAGGAAGTTAGCCTACAAGTTACAGAGTGAATAGTTGTCTCTTTTCCCGATGATTACACTTTTGACGCAAACCAGAAATAGCTAAAGAATTCTGGACATGCATGATATGCCGCTTGCTGCTGTGGTTTGGGTCAGAAAGAAAGGCCCAAATTTTGTGGAAATTTCTAATACGATTACGTGGACCTTGACTTAAACAGGTTAAACAATTTATTTGGGTGTTACCATTTAGTGGTCAATTGTACAGAAAATGTACTGTACTGTGTAATCTACTAATAAAAGTCTCAATCAATCAATCAATCAATCAAAGACAAGAAAAAGGTGGACTCTGGGGTTGCGGGGGGGCTGGAGCCTATCTCAGCTACCATCGGGCTGAAGGCGCGGTACACCCTGGACAAGTCGCCACCTCATCGCAGAATGTGAATAATGTGATAAATAATGTAAATAATGTTCTAAATATACACCCTGGACAAGTCGCCACCTCATCGCAGAATGTGAATAATGTGATAATGTGAATAATAATGTTATAATTAATGTGAATGAGATGAATGATGTGGATTATAATGTTATAAAAAAATGAATAATGATAAATTATGTTAATAATAATGTTATAAATAATGTGAATAATGAGATAAATAATGCAAATAATAATTTTATAAATAATGTGACTAATGTGATGAATAAATGGAATAATAATGTTATAAATAATGTGAATAATGAGATAAATCATGTGAATAGTGTTATAAATAATGTGAATAATGAGATAGATAATGTGAATGGTGTTATAAATAATGTGAAAAATGAGATAAATAATGTGAATAGGTTATAGATAATGTGAAAAATGAGATGAATAATGTGAATAATAATTTTAGAAATAATGTGAATAATGAGATGAATAATGTGAATAATAATTTTATGAATAATGAGATAAATACTGTGAATAATAATTGTATAAATAATGTGAATAATGAGATAAATAATGTGAATAATAATGTTATAATTAATGTGAATGAGATAAATAATGTGGATTATAATGTTATAAAAATGGGAATAACGATAAATTATGTTAATAATAATGTTATGAATAATGTGAATAATGAGATAAATAATGCAAATAATAATGTTGTAAATAATGTGACTAATGTGATGAATAAAGTGAATAATAATGTTATAATTATTGTGAATAATGAGATAAATAATGTGATTAGTGTTATAAATAATGTGAATAACAAGATAAATAACGTGAATAGTGTTATAAATAATGTGAGCAATGAGATAAATAATGTGAATAGTGTTATAAATAATGTGAAAAATAAGATAAATAATGTGAATAATAATTGTATAAATAATGTGAATAATGAGATGAATAATGTGAACAATAATTTTATAAATAATGTGAATAATAATGTTATAATTAATGTGAATGAGATAAATAATGTGGATTATAATGTTATAAAAAATGGGTCTGCCGCCTTCCAGCGCCCCTTACATAAAGATTAGATACAGGTAAACAAGGGGAAATAGAAGATAAAAATCAAATTAAATAAAATACAAAAAAAATCGGTCTAAGCCTGGGCCCTGCAGACAGGGTTCAGACTGAGGCCAAGAGAAAAAAACAACAACAACTCATAGCCATAGTACACATCCCTCTCACATGTGTGTTAGAGGGAAACATCAAACATCAAAGAAAACAAAGGACATTAAAGCAGCGGATGAAACCACCAATGATTTTGGCTTTGCATAGTAAAGTTTTAACTTGCACTTACAGATGTAGCGACGAACTCTAGCTACTGACAGTGGTTTTCCGACATGTCCCTGAGCCCATGTAGTGATATCCTTTACACACAGATGTTAGTGAGAATTTCATGGAAGCTTATTTTATACCCAATCATGGCACCCATTTGTTCCCAATCAACCTGTTCGCCTGTGGGTGTTCCAAATAAGTGTTTGATGAGCATTCCTCAACTTTCTCAGTCTTTTTTGCCACATGCGCCAGCTTTTTTGCATCAAATTCCAAATTAGCTAGTATTTGCAAAAAATAACAACGTTTTCCAGTTTGAACGTTAAGTATCTTGGCTTTGCAGTCCACTCAATTGAATATATGTTGAAAAAGGATTGGCCAATCAATGTATTCTGTTTTTATTTACGATTTGCACAATTTGCCAACTTCACTGGATTTGGGTGTCGTAGAAAGATGCAATGTGAATGAATAACTGTCTTTTTTTAGAGCTATTAAGACAGCAAATGTGGTTTGTCATCACATGCTGTAGTTTTGCAGACATGTAAATATCTGAATCAGCCAGTTGCAAAGTGAATATTTGTGTTTCTTAGTGATAATTAAAATGCAGAGGGTTGTTATTGCTTTAAAAATCTCACGGTGCAGTATCATAACGGTATTAAGGCCACAGTATGATATTATTTTACAAAATAGAAAGACTTGGTAAAAATGTTATAGTGTGTAAAATGAAGTGGCAAGAATGTTTAGGAAAATCACAGTTCCTGTAGTTGAAGTGTTCCAATTATATTTATTACTACAAACATGTGTTTATAAGTGCAAATAATAGTGCAGGAACATCCCCTGTTTCAAAAAAATACATAAAAAAAAAAAAAAAAAAACATGTTCACATTAGTGCCTTTCAACGTTCACTTTGAGACACAGTGTCCTCTAAAGTGGACATTTTTATATCAGTCTGGAAAATGCAGTTTCTCAGAAAAGTTGACTGACAGTTGAATTTTTAACAATGTAAATACCACACAAAGGGATGTTTGGCTTCCAATATATTTCCTGGATGACAGTTTATGAGGTGCCGCCTTCCACCGGAGTACAGCTGGACAGGCTCCAGCGGGAAGAAAAGGATGGATGGATTGGGGATTTATCAAGTCGTTTTTCAGTTTACTCACATTTTCCCCGCGATGAACAGCTTTTTGGAGCGACGTGAACGGCTGGCTCTGCGTCGTCTTGGAAACAAACGCTTGTGACAGAAAGTGGCATGTATTGCTTTGCAGAATGCAGACTTTCTTACCTCCGCCAAATTAGTTATCTTTTCGCCAGGGTTTTGTTTCATTTTCAGGAACTGTCCAAAAAATACGAGTACGAACCCACTTCACTTCCTGGGGTTTCTTAGAGTTGTTGATTGTTTTCAGACATGGCCAATACTAAAGTGCCAGAGAAAAAAATTACACTCGCCATGTTTTCGTTTGATACAGTCACATGTCACAGCGGTATTGCGAAGATTGTGAACCCGAAATAATGTTACATCTTTATCAGAAATGCTTTAATAAACTAACTATGGGGCTGAATTTCCACCAGGGATCAATAAAGTACTTTCTATTCTATTCAATTCTATTCTAATAATCCTCGAGGGGAAATTAGGATTTTCAGCACAATCCCATTCAAGATCAGACATTACATGGAGACACAACAGGATCGCTGACGGGTCTGCCAACTTCCGGCATCCCTTACAAAAAAGGTGAGAAACGGGTAAACACTAGTGTGTGAGTGGGGGGAATCAGTCTAAGCCTGGGCTCCTGGAAAAAAGGTCCAGACTGAGGCCAGGGGGGGTCCTCCTATCCATAGCAACATAAACATGTGTGAAAGAGGGAAACATCAAAGAACACAAATGACATTATAGATATTAAAAGAGCAGATCTGATGCAATCAGCAACTTCTACGCACAGTCACAGAAATAAAACAACAACAAAAACATATACTGTACACTCTGGGGGCCCCCGCGGTGTTCCACGTCGTCGTCTGATGGGGCGGGAGGAGCGTGGCCAGAGACAGGAGCAGACCCAACAAAGCAACCAAGAGAGCCGACTCTTGGTTTAAAATTGGTTTATAATAATATTCCATCCATGTTCTAAAGCTTGTCCCTTTTGGGGTCGCCGGGGGTGCTGGAGCCTATCTCAGCTGTATTCGGGCGGAAGGCGGGGTGCACCCTGGATAAATCGCCATTTCATCACAGGGCCAACACAGATAGACAGACAACATTCACACTCACAATCACACACTAGGGCCAATTTAGTGTTCCCAATCAACCTATCCCCAGGTGCATGTTTTTGGAAGTGAGAGGAAGCTGAAGGGAACCCACGCAGTCACGGGGAGAACATGCATACTCCACACAGAAAGATCCCGAGCCCGGGATTGAACTCAGGACTACTCAGGACCACTCAGGACCTTCGTATAGTGATATTGATCATTTAAATCCTTATTAAAGACACGGCAGTTGCTGCCTGGTAATATGATTTGGGCCAAAAATCTATTCGAACATCTTCCCAGAGGAGTGAAAGTGTCTTATCTTTTTTCCATTTGGACTTGCATGCAGCTGCCAGAGTCGTGTGGATTGTCATCAAAACCTGGATTATTCTAGGCAGTGCATGATACGCCGCTTTCTGCTAGGGTTTGGCCGCCCCCAAAAAGATCTTGTTAAAAGTTTTTCCTAATGAGCAAAGCTCACATATTTTCTTCCATTTTGACTTGAACACATTCGTTAGCGTGTACTGTTTTTCCGGACCATTTATAAGGCGCAGTGCTGATGAGCGAGTCTAATCAGGGGGCATTTTTTTTAATGTTTTGTTTTATTTTTATGAAAAAAACCTCAGTATTCTTCTTCCTCCAAACACGACGAGTTGAGTTTATAACAAAAAGTTGTATTTTGGTTTCATCTGACCACATGACATTCTCCCAATCCTCTGCTGTATCATCCATGTATCCATTTTGGTATAAACTCAACTCGTCGTGTTTGGAGGAAGAAGAATACTGAGTTGCATCTCAAGAACACCATTCCTACTGTGAAGTATGGGGGTGGAAACATCATGCTTTTGGGCTGTTTTTCTGATAAGGGGACAGGACGATTGATCCTTGATAAGGAAAGAATGAATGGGGCCATGTATCGTGAAATTTTGAGCCAAAACCTCCTTCCATCAGTGAGAGCTTTGAATGGTTGACCAAATACTTATTTTCCACCATAATTTACAAATACATTCTTTAAAATTCCTACAATGTGAATTCCTGGATTTTTTTTTTTCACATTCTGTCTCTCACAGTTGAAGTGTACCTATGATGAAAATTACAGACCTCTGTCATTATTTTAAGTGGGAGAACTTGCACAATCGGTGGCTGACTAAATACTTTTTTGCCCCACTGTATATGTATGTATATATACATATACATACAGTATATATTTCTTAGCCACCCCTCCTCCCACCCCATCTCTCGAATTTGGAGGTCTCAAGGTTGGCAAGTACTTTGTATGTCTACTGGTTACACTTATCATTTCACCATCCATCCATCCATCCATTTACTACCGCTTGTCCCTTTTTGGGGTAGCGGGGGGGTGCTGGAGCCTATCTCAGCTGCATTCGCGCGGAAGGCGGTCTACACCCTGGATAGGTCGGCACCTCATCACAAGGCCAACACAGATAGACAACATTCACACTCACATTCACACACTAGGGCCAATTTAGTGTTGCCAATCAACCTATCCCCAGGTGCATGTCTTTGGAAGTGGGAGGAAGCCGGAGTACCCGGAGGGAACCCACGATGCAGTCACAGAAAAATCCCGAGCCCGGGATTGAACCCAGGACTGCTCAGGACCTTCATATTGTGAAGCACTGTTCCACCGTGTTGATCATTTCACCCTGTCCCAAATAAACATAGCTTTGAGGCCGGTAAGCACAACCAACATTATTCCGTGCATTAGGCGCGTCGGGTTCTTACGCGCACAGTTGATTTCTGAGGAAATGAAAGGATGTTAAGTGCGCCTTATAGTCCGAAAAATACGGTAAGTGGGCAAAAATGATAGTTTTTTTCCCCTTTCTGTGTAGTGTTGTGTCGTTCGAACGAACAAATCTTTTGAGTGAACGTACTGAACCGAATCACTTCATGAACTGATTCGTTCCTTTCTCAGTTCATTTGAGCTCGGCCGCGACCATGCCGGTATGAGTGGAACTGGCGCATTCTGTGACTCACTGAACCCTCGACGTCGGCGAACGACGCAGCCGGCTACTCATCATGGGGGCGGAGGGGAGGGACCGAGCGAAGGATTCGTTCACCGCGGATTAACGACATGAATCATTCAGTGAATGACAACGCTCTCGCTCTCTGCTCTGCTTGCCCCAATGCCGCAAGTGATTCTCCTCCCGTGGCGGGGATATGTTTCATGCCATTGGCATCCGTTCTCCATTCATTCTCCAAGCTAACGGCTAATGTTGACTCAAGCCGCATGAAAACAAACACACACACTCGCCATGATCTCAACCCATAACATTTTTATTGCATATTTAAGTTGATATTTCCATTTTTATATTTACAGAAATGTTAATTTTTATGTTGGCACTTCTGGCACTTGGTTTAATATTTGTTTTGTTTTATTTAAGGTAGTCCATTTATTTTCTTTTTGTTTGCACATTTAAGTTGATATTTTCAAACGTAGGCTACAGAACATTTAGTTTTTATGTTGGCATTTATGGCTCTTAATTTTTTTTGTTTTATTTTGAAGGTATTTATTTTCTTTTTGTTTGCATATTTAATTTTACATTTTCTTTGCTACAGAACATTTTGTTTTTAAGTTGGCATTTCTGGCTCTTAATATGTTTTTTATTTTTATTTTGAAGGTATTATTATTCGGGGACGGTGTGGTGCAGTGGAGAGTGGGCGTGCGCAACCCGAGGGTCCCTGGTTCAATCCCCACCTAGTACCAACGTCGTCACGTCCGTTGTGTCCTGAGCAAGACACTTCACCCTTGCTCCTGATGGGTGCTGGTTAGCGCCCATCAGTATTATTATTCGGGGACGGCGTGGTGTGCTCGGAGAATGGCCGTGCGCAACCCGAGGGTCCTTGGTTCAATCCCCACTTAGTACCAACGTCGTCACGTCCGTTGTGTCCTGAGCAAGATACTTCACCCTTGCTCCTGATGGGTGCTGGTTAGCGCTCATCAGTATTATTATTCGGGGACGGCGTGGTGCAGTGGGTTAGTGGCCGTGCGCAACCCGAGGGTCCTTGGTTCAATCCCTACCTAGTACCAACGTCGTCACGTCCGTTGTGTCCTGAGCAAGACACTTCACCCTTGCTCCTGATGGGTGCTGGTTAGCGCCCATCAGTATTATTATTCGGGGACAGCGTGGTGTGCTCGGAGAATGGCCGTGCGCAACCCGAGGGTCCCTGGTTCAATCCCCACCTAGTACCAACCTCGTCACCTCCATTGTGTCCTGAGCAAGACACTTCACCCTTGCTCCTGATGGGTGCTGGTTAGCGCCTTGCATGGCAGCTCCCTCCATCAGTGTGTGAATGTGTGTGTGAATGGGTAAATGTGGAAATAGTGTCAAAGCGCTTTGAGTACCTTGAAGGTAGAAAAGCGCTTTACAAGTACAAGCCATTTATTTATTTATTGTGTTTTCTTTTTGTTTGCATATTCAATTTTACATTTTCTTTGCTACAGAACATTTAGTTTTCATTTTGGCCTTTGTTAAGCGTTTCTTAATTTAATATTTGTTCTTGCTGAGAGCGATTCACGTCTGTCGCCCTCTGGCCCACAGAACTGTAGCTGAATGATTCAGGCTCGCTTCACGAACCTACAAGAACTGACTGGTTGTCGCTGAGGACGTACGTCAATCACGTTCGCGCTGCACTTTCTCACTCATTCGGAATCAGGACTTGCGAACCTACTGACACAGAGAACTGACTGTGTCGCGGAGGATGACGTCACATTGAAGATCTCGTTCAGTCATTGTGTGCGTCGTTCATTGGGTGCTGAGGGCTTGTGTCGTTCGCCAACTGACACACACCGAGATCTGCCGCTGGGGAAGCTGTTACTGACTGACTCATGATTCGCCGACCCGCACACAGAACTGCTGCTGCAGAAGTGATTTGGTGAATGAATTTTTTGAACATATATATATATATATATATATATACATATATATATATATATATATATATATATATATCGTCGCCGACCTGCACACAGAACTGCTGCTGCAGAAGTGATTCGGTGAACAAATTTTTTGAACGAATCAATTTAAGGAACTGATTCTAGTGATTCAGTACAGTCAAAAGAACTGCTGATCCCATCACTATTTCTGTGTTGTCGTCGAAACTGATCAAGACAAGACCGTCTTGATCAGTTCTCTTACAGACAGTGGATAAACACTCCAGTACAGGGGTAGGGAACCTATGACTCGCGAGCCAGATGTGGCTCTTTTGATGACTGCATCTGGCTCTCGGATAAATCTGAGCTGACATTGCTTAACACGATGATTCCACTTGTAATAATTCCACTTGTAATCATAGTGTTAAAAATAATGTTCAAAATATAAAACATTCTCATGCTTTTTTATGCTCAAGAAGTTGCGTTAATGGTAAGAAGTTATTTATTTATTAGTGGTTAGTGTGGGGCTTTCCCTCCTGGGGGTTCTTCAGACCACCAAGCACCGACATGAGAGCTTATTTCAGGGTTACAATATTTTTCATTTTTCAATAAGTCTCTCAGTTGCTTTCCATTAATTTTCTTTTTCTCTTTCGTTCTCGCTCTGGCTCCAGCTCCAACCCCATCTCTCCTCCTGGCTGCTGCTTATAACAGAGCGACAGGTGATTAGATAACAAGGCGCAGGTGGGCCATCCACGCACCTGTCGCTGATTTCGAGGCCGGTCCTGCCACACACCGCTTCGCTGCAGGCCACGCCCCCTCCACAGTTAGCTTCAGAATAACAAAGTTATTACAAAGAATAAGAGACCTATTATACTCTACAAATGTTGGTCTTACTTAAAAATGCACGCGATTAGCTGTGTTGAAAAAAAAACATTATATGGCTTTTACGGAAATACATTTTAAAATATTTGGCTTTTTGGCTCTCTCAGCCAAAAAGGTTCCCGACCCCCGCTCCAGTAGCCTCTCGCATCATTATCCTGCATGTCCTCTCTTCATTCGCACGAGCGGGATGTTGTTGCTTCCACTTTTTCTTCTTCTTTTGTCGCCTCTCGCTTTCACACTCCCCCGCCCCCGTCTTCTTTTATCACGGGCATTCCTAGCCCACCGATCCCCCGCCCACCCTCCTTCTTTCCTCCCCCCTTCATGAGCGACAGCCCTCCATTCTCATGGATTTCTCACGGGGGCTCAAACGGGGAGGAGAAAGGAAGGAGAGCCAGGCTAATTCATCAATAATCTTTACCTAATCCCTCCCTCTCCTCCTCCTTCTCCTACTTTGCTACTCTTCTACTGGCCGGAGGCGCTCAAGCAACACATCCATCCCCCGCCTCACCAAGTCTGCCTGAACACGTCCAGAGGCAGCGCACGGATTGAGTGTTATTCCTTACGCTCCCCCCCACCACGTGTGTGCAGTGATTATAGCAGACGAGGTGTGGCGAGGATGGGGCGGCGTCCAATGCTTTGTCTGTAGTGCCCACCACCAGGCGGGGTGGATCGCGTCAATCAGCCAGCGCCTGTCCCGGAGCCATAGAGTAGTTAGCGGTGTGCATGTCGGCCGGTTGGCTGGGGTGTGTGTCGTGGAGCTGCAACACACACTCTCACACACGCACACACACTGGGACTTTAAAGCCACGGGGAATTAGACAAGTTCAAGGACCGCGGTGGAAAAAGCCTTTTGTTAGCCTGCAACAGGAGCCGGGAGAAGAAGAAACTAGCAACACAACAAAGAGCGTGACAGTGAAGTGAAACTTTGGGATCATTCGGACCGAGAAAGGATGCCGGAGTGAACTCAGTTTGGAATATGGGACTTTTAATCCATGGTTTGGACTATGGGGACCGGAATTTTTATTTTTGTTTTTGTGCTCAGCTTTGGGTTATTTTGATAAGTACGTCACTTATTTACTGTCACTGTTCTGTTGTGGAGTAGTTTTTAAAGTGAGGGTCGTGGCCCCTACAAAAGGCTGTTTTGTTGATCGTCTCTCATGCCAAAGGGGTTTTTAGAATTGAAGACAAGAACTTTCTGTCAGAGTTTTTTCGTGTTCTGTGGATTTTATGATAGCACTGGGAGAATTAGCGAAACTTCAAAGCCAGATTTTCACTCTGTCGTCAAAGATCCTTATTTGGAAACGGAACACGTGCAAAAGTCAAAGTTGTGTTGAAATTGAATTCAGGTCATTTTTACGAGTTTGACTGTTTTCTACTTTTTAAAATGTTTTGAGTGGTTTAAGTTGTCTCTTTGATCTCAACCTCAACTTTTAGACCAAGATGTCAAAAATCATTGTTTGGATTGGAAAACGTGCAAAAGTCGGTTTTAGAAACAAAGTATTGTTAAAAAAAGTTTGGACGAGTTTGGATGTTTTGTAGTTTTGAAATGTTTTAAGCTGTTTACATCCTGATAAGTGGTCTCTTTGATCTCAACCATCTCAACTTTTAGACTTAGACGTCAAAAATCATTTTGTGGATTTGAAAACGTGCAAAAGTCGGCTTTAGAAACAAAATATTGTTAAAAAAATTGCATCCAGGTCATCTTTACGAGTGTGGCTGTTTTGTAGTTTTTAAAAGGTTTTTAGTGGTTTACATCCTGATAAGTGGTCTCTTCGATATCAACCATCACTGCTTTTAGACTTAAACGTCAAAAATCATTGTTTGGATCAGAAAATGTGCAAAATTCGTCTTTACAAACAGTGTTGTTCAAAAAAATTGCATTCAGGTCATCCTTATGAGTTTGGCTGTTTTGTACTTTTTAAAATGTTTCAAGTGGCTTACATCCTGATAAGTTGTCTCTTTGATCTCAACCACTGCAACTTTTAGACGTAGACGTAAAAAATCATTGTTTGGCTTGGAAAATGTTCAAAAGTCGGCTTTAGAAACAAAGTATTGTTAAAAAATGTTGCATCCAGGTCATCTTTACGAGTGTGGCTGTTTTGTAGTTTTTAAAATATTTTAAGTGGTTTACATCCTGATACGTGGTCTCTTTGATATCAACCAACTCAACTTTGAGACGTAGACGTCAAAAATCATTGTTTGGATTGGAAAATGTGCAAAAGACGGCTTTACAAACAAGTGTTGTTAGAAATATTGCATTTGGGTGATCTTTACGAGTTTGGCTGTTTTGTAGTTTTTAAAATGTTTTAATTGGTTTACATCCTGATAAGTTGTCTCTTTGATATCAACATCAGCTGCTTTTATTTAGACTCTGACGTCAAAAATCATTGTTTTGATCAGAAAATGTGCAAAAGTCGGCTTTACAAACAAAGTGTTGTTCGAAAAATTGCATTCGGGTCATTTTTACGGGTTTGGCTGTTTTGTACCTTCAGAAATGTTTTAGTTCTTGACGTCAAATACCCCTTGTTTGAATCGGAACCCGTGCAAAAGTCGGATTTACCGAGAAAAGTAGCATTTTATCGTTAAAGACCATCATTACCGGGCGCGGCCACCGCTGCTGCCCACTGCTCCCCTTACTTCCCAGGGGGTGATCAAGGGTGATGGGTCAAATGCAGAGAATAATTTCGCCACACCTAGTGTGTGTGTGACAATCATTGGTACTTTAACGTTAACTTTTAACAACGACAAGCTTTATGTGTTAGGGTTTACTGTTGGTGGCGTTTAGAATATTGAATAGTGTTTATTGATTGGTTCTCAAACTTTTACAACCAAGTGCCACCGTAATAACCAATTAAAATACAGTAGCGCAGTTGGCCTAAGTACTCATTAAAAACAAAGCAGATGTTTAATTTAAAGAGTATATTCAATATGTTGTTTGTGTGTTTGGAAACTAAGATTACACACAGCTTGAACAGTAACACTGTGTTTGAATACAGGAAAATAAAACACTGTACTTTAATTAAGTGATACCCTGGCGTACCACTAGATCAGGGGTGTCAAACTCAAATAGAGTGGGCCAAAATTTAAAACCTAACAAAGCCGCGGGCCGATGTTGAACAAATTAACCTTTTAATAGGGACCCAAACAAGTTCTACATTGAATATTGAACAAGCAAGGCTTATATAACTTGATAATGACATGCAAAATCGAGTTTCAAATAATTATAAAAATTAAAAAATATCAATGGCATAGCAAATAAAATTTTAATAAAAATTGAATGCCTCTTTTCGGCGGTGGGGTTGAGGTGGACGGGGTTTGGTGATAGCGGGGGGTGTATACTGTAGCGTCCCGGTAGAGTTAGTGCTGCAAGGCGTACTGGGTAGTTATTCTGTTGTGTTTATGTTGTGTTACGGTGCGGATGTTCTCCCGAAATGTGTCATTCTTGTTTGGTGTGGGTTCACAGTGTGGCGCATATTTGTAACAGTGTTAAAGTTGTTTATACGGCCACCCTCAGTGTGACCTGTATGGCTGTTGACCAAGTATGGCTTGCATTCACTTGTGTGTGTGTATAAGCCGCATATATTATGTGACTGGGCCGGCACGCTGTTTGTATGGAGGAAAAGCGGACGTAGAGAACGCCAAAGGCAGTGCCTTTAAAGCCCACCCCAAATATTGTTGTCCCGGATGAAATTAGGGAGGGGCACTGAACTTCGGGAGTCTCCCCGGGAATATCGGGAGGGTTGGCAAGTAAGAGTATTAGCGGTGAATGCGGTGCTACAGCGGCGGGCCAGCTCTAATGCTAATTTGATATTGCCTCAAGGGCCAAGTGAAATTACACGGCGGGCCAAATTTGGCCCGCGGGCCAGAGTTTGACACCCATGCACTAGATGAAGCCTGCGGACCACATTTTGAGAATCGCTGGTCTGGTTGTTGAAATCCTGAGTAATTTGCCACAAAACGTCAAAACAACACGTCAGAAATCATTAACTGGCTTAGAACATGCACAAAAGTCTGATTTAGAAGAAGTAGAGTCGGCCATTTTTACGTGAAATTTGATTATCTTCTAGTTTTTTTTTACATCCTGAGGAAGGGGGCTCTTTGATCTTAATCTCTCCAACTTCTAAAGCCAATCCTTGTCGTTTTGCCTTAAAACGTCACATGGACGTCACTTCCATGTTTTGGTTGTAGGATGGGTGCTGACATCCTTCCCACTGTAAACCGGACCAGAGTATCGTTACAAAACAGCGTTCTGTGAATTTTACAAGAGTCGTTTAAGCTTTGAAGTTTTTTAGCTGTGTTACCACACCAGGCCTCAGTTCATCCAACTTCAGTTATAATCAATGTTAAATATATTTAATGATTTAATACAATTATCATATATGAACTAAAAACATAATGATGATAAAAAACCAGCACCTCCAAGTCCGTGGTTCTCTCCGGAAACGGTTAGAGAGCCATCTCCGGGTTAGAGAGGAGATCTTTCTTTGCTCCTGCCCCAAGCGTAGAAGTTCAAGTACCTCGGGGTCTAGTTGACGAGTGAGGGAAGAGTGGATCGTGAGATCGACAGGCGGACTGTTGCGGCATCTACAGTGATGCGGGCACAAAACGGCACTCGCCAAAAACTCTCATCAGAAAAGCATGTTTAATATAAATAGTGGGATTGTCCTCTTCGAAAAACCCTATTGAAACAAAAATATATTTTTCCCTATCTTTTTCTATTTTTATACATTTTCGAAAAGCTCCATGGAGCCACTAAGGAGGCACGAAAGAGCTGCAGGTTGCAGACCACTGAGCTAGGCGAAGTAGCTGGGGAGAGCCAAGTCTGGGCTTCTCTGCGAACCGACTTTGGATAAGCGGAAGTGGATGGATAAAAAAATGAAATATGAACATAAATTATTTTAAAGAATACAATGTATGATGTACAAAAAATTGGGTTACTTCAAAAACATTTTTAAAATATTTTCCTGTCACGTTTATTTGCAAAACAAATGTCGCAACTAGTTTGAAAAAGATGATACCATTTTTTTTTCGTCCACAAAATCAGAAAAGTAGAAGGTGCTGATGAGTTGACTGCACATGGTAGAGTAGATCGGGGTCACCAACCTTTTTGAAACCAAGGGCTTCTTCTTGGGTACTGATTAATGCGAAGGGCTACCAGTTTGATACACACTTAAATAAATTGCCAGAAATAGCCAATTTGCTCAATTTACCTTTAATAAATGAATCTATATAGATATAAAAAAATGGGTATTTCTGTTTGTCATTCCGTCGTACATTTTTTTTACTTTTACGGAAGGTTTTTTATAGAGATTAAATTATGAAAAAACACTTAATTGAACAGTTTAAAAGAGGAGAAAACACGAAAAAAATTAAAATTACATTTTGAAACAGTTTATCTTCAAGTTCGACTCTTTAAAAATTAAACTGAAAAAAAATTATACTGAAAAAAAATTAAGAGAAAAACTAGCTAATTCGAATCTTTTTGAAAAAATTAAAAAAATTATTTATGGAACATCATTAGTAATTTTTCCTGATTAAGATTAATTTTAGAATTTTTATGTTTTAAATAGGTTCAAATCCAATCTAGACTTTGTTAGAATATATAACAAAATGGACCAAGCTATATTTCTAACAAAGACAAATCATTATTTTTTCTAGATTTCCCAGAACCAAAATTTTAAAAGCAATTCAAAAGACTTTGAAATAAGATTCAGATTTGATTCCACAGATTTTATAGATTTGTCAGAATTATTTTTTGGAATTTTAATCATAGTAAGTTTGAAGAAATACTTCACAAATATTCTTCGTCGAAAAAACAGAAGCTAAAATGAAGAAATAAATTAAAATGTATTTATTATTCTTTACAATAAAAAAACAATACTTGAACATTGATTAAATTGTTTGGAAATAAGAGGAAGGAATTTAAAAACCTAAAAAGGTATATGTGTTTAAAATCCTAAAATCATTTTTAGGTTGTATTATTTCTCTAAAATGGTCTTTCTGAAAGTTATAAGAAGCAAAGTAAAAAAAATAAATGAATTTATTTCAACAAGTGAAGACCAAGTCTTTAAAATATTTTCTTGGATTTTCAAATTCTGTTTGAGTTTTGTCTCTCTTAGAATTAAAATTGTCGAGCACAGCGGGCGACTCATCTGGTCCGTGTTGGTGACCCCTGAAGTAGATGATGACGTCACAAACATGTACTCGGGAAAGTTTGGTTGCTTTGCCCCGCGACCCCGAAAGGGAATAAGCGGTAGAAAATGGATGGATGAATGGATGCATTGAGAGTTGCTTGTACTTTGTTAACTTTGTCTTTTTCCACTCTGAACTATGAACTCAGTTCTTTATTTTCATGCCTTGAAACACTAGCTAAGTGTTTACAAGTGCTTCCTTTTAAGCATGAAAGTTCAGTTAAGCCAGTTTGGACTGTACGGATCCCCAGTGCAACCATGGTAACGACTGACAATAGCAAATATCAAAGCTAATGTTCTATGTCTGAATTGAGTTGAGAAACCTGGGATAGACTCCAGCCCCCATCCCTCTGACCATGAGTAGGGCAGACCTTTGGAAAAAAAATGAAGATGGTTGACTTTAACGTTGTTTTTGCTTTCTCTCTATCCGCAGCTCTCGCAGGGAAAGTCTCCCCGACCAGTTCCGACGGCCTCTTCGGCTCCTCGGCGGCGACGGCCCGTCCTACGCCCCCCAGCGTCTACCTGCCGGCCAACTTCAAAATGTCCAACGCGCAGCTCGCCTTCTTTCTGCGAGAGGCTCAGGTCTCGGGACAAAACGCGGGGGCCAGCGGCGGACACCCTCTGCAGCGCTCTGAGAGTTTTGTGGTTTTCCAGACAAAGGACCTCCCTGCCATCAATATCAGCTTCGGGCCTTTTGCCCGGGACCAGTCGCTGTCTAAGGAGTTGCTTCAGCCAACCAGTCCGCTGGACATCCCTGGCCAGCTGACCGTCAACTGGAAGGTGCGAGCCTTCATTGTCCAGTCCAGGGTGTTCTCCAACAACCCCGCGGTGCAGGTGTTTTTCTACATCGCCGGCCGGGATTGGGACGACTTCAAGGCTCAGGACAAGCTGCCGTGCGTCCGCCTGCATGCCTTCCGCGACGTCCGGGAGATTAAAACGTCGTGCCGCATGAAAGGCAACCTGGCGCAGTGTCTGGCCCAGCTGGAGTTGCCGGCGACCTGGTTTAACACCAACGTGGCGCCCCTGGGTCGCCGGAAAGGCTCCGGGGACGGACTCCTGGACGGACTCACCGGCGAGACCCTCCAGACAGAGCTCTACTACACGCTGCACGAGCCCAACACGGAAGGCGAGTGCGGCGAGACCTCGGGCCACAGGGCCGGCGGAGGGTCCAGGGGGGAGCCTCTGTCGCAGCACCCCCTGCTGCGCATCGGCAGCATCAGCCTGTATCAGGCCAGCCAGGAGCAGCTGCTGGTGGACAAGCAGCTGGACAAGAACATGTTCCTCAGGCTGCCAGAGAAGCCTCTCAAGCCTGGAGAGACACTCAGGATCTTCTTGTACTTGATGCCCAACTCCTCTGTAGAGCAGTTCACCCTCAAGTAAGTTGCATTCGGTCTGTTTCCTCAAAGCCATGTTGCAGTAACGTTTCACCTTTGACAACCTGAAATGCTTTTTCCTGGTCGGAAGCAACTCTTGACCAAAAGGGTTGTTTTCTGGCTCATTTATGTCATATCTTGCCAACCATAACGTTTATTTATAAACTGTGGTAATTTGTCGTACAAAATGCAAATGTGTTTTTTAAAATTACCGGATTTTCCACACCATAGGGTGCACCGGATTAGAAGGCCCACTGCTGATAAATGGTCTATTTGGGATCTTTTTTCATATATAAGGCATGCCGGATTATAGGGCACATTAAATAAGTCTTTTTTTTTTTTCTAAATGGAGAATACAAACCCCGTGTCCGTATGAGTTGGGAAATAGTGTTAGATGGAAATATAAACGGAATACAACGATTTGCAAATCCTTTTCAACCCATATTCAGTTGAATGCACTACAGAGACAAGATATTTGATCTTTAACCCTTGTATTATCCATCCATCCATCCATCATCTTCCGCTTATCCGAGGTCGGGTCGCGGGGGCAGCAGCCTAAGCAGGGAAGCCCAGACTTCCCTATCTCCAGCCACTTCGTCTAGCTCTTACCGGGGGATCCCGAGGCGTTCCCAGGCCAGCCGGGAGACATAGTCTTTCCAACGTGTCCTGGGTCTTCCCCGTGGCCTCCTACCAGCTGGACGTGCCCTAAACACATCCCTAGGGAGGCGTTCGGGTGGCATCCTGACCAGATGCCCGAACCACCTCATCTGGCTCCTCTCCATGTGGAGGAGCAGCGGCTTTACGTTGAGTTCCTCCCGGATGGCAGAGCTTCTCACCCTATCTCTAAGGGAGAGCCCCGCCACCCGGCGGAGGAAACTCATTTCGGCCGCTTGTACCCGTGATCTTATCCTTTCGGTCATGACCCAAAGCTCATGACCATAGGTGAGGATGGGAACGTAGATCGACCGGTAAATTGAGAGCTTTGCCTTCCGGCTCAGCTCCTTCTTCACCACAACGGATCGATACAACGTCCGCATTACTGAAGACGCCGCACCGATCCGCCTGTCGATCTCACGATCCACTCTTCCCCCACTCGTGAACAAGACTCCTAGGTACTTGAACTCCTCCACTTGGGGCAGGGTCTCCTCCCCAACCCGGAGATGGCACTCCACCCTTTTCCGGGCGAGAACCATGGACTCGGACTTGGAGGTGCTGATTCTCATTCCGGTCGCTTCACACTCGGCTGCGAACCGATCCAGTGAGAGCTGAAGATCCCGGCCAGATGAAGCCATCAGGACTACATCATCTGCAAAAAGCAGAGACCTAATCCCGTGGCCACCAAACCGGAACCCCTCAACGCCTTGACTGCGCCTAGAAATTCTGTCCATAAAAGTTATGAACAGAATCGGTGACAAAGGACAGCCTTGGCGGAGTCCAACCTTCACTGGAAACGTGTCCGACTTACTGCCAGCAATGCGGACCAAGCTCTGGCACTGATCATACAGGGAGCGGACTGCCACAATAAGACATTCCGATACCCCATACTCTCTGAGCACTCCCCACAGGACTTCCCGAGGGACACGGTCGAATGCCTTCTCCAAGTCCACAAAGCACATGTAGACTGGTTGGGCAAACTCCCATGCACCCTCAAGAACCCTGCCGAGAGTATAGAGCTGGTCCACAGTTCCACGACCAGGACGAAAACCACACTGTTCCTCCTGAATCCGAGGTTCGACTATCCGGCGAAGCCTCCTCTCCAGTACACCTGAATAAACCTTACCGGGAAGGCTGAGGAGTGTGATCCCACGATAGTTGGAACACACCCTCCGGTCCCCCTTCTTAAAGAGAGGGACCACCACCCCGGTCTGCCAATCCAGAGGTACCGCCCCCGATGTCCACGCGATGCTGCAGAGTCTTGTCAACCAAGACAGCCCCACAGCATCCAGAGCCTTAAGGAACTCCGGGCGGATCTCATCCACCCCCGGGGCCTTGCCGCCGAGGAGCTTTTTAACTACCTCAGCGACCTCAGCCCCAGAAATAGGAGAGTCCACTACAGATTCCCCAGGCACCGCTTCCTCAAAGAAAGACGTGTTGGTGGGATTGAGGAGGTCTTCGAAGTATTCCCTCCACCGATCCACAACATCCGCAGTCGAAGTCAGCAGAACACCATCCGCACCATACACGGTGTTGATAGTGCACTGCTTCCCCTTCCTGAGGCGCCGTATGGTGGTCCAGAATCGCTTCGAAGCCGTCCGGAAGTCGTTTTCCATGGCTTCCCCAAACTCTTCCCATGTCCGAGTTTTTGCCTCCGCGACCGCTAAAGCTGCACACCGCTTGGCCCGTCGGTACCCGTCCACTGCCTCCGGAGTCCTATGAGCCAAAAGAACCCGATAGGACTCCTTCTTCAGCTTGACGGCATCCCTCACTGCTGGTGTCCACCAACGGGTTCTGGGATTACCGCCACGACAGGCACCAACAACTTTGCGGCCACAGCTCCAATCAGCCGCCTCGACAATAGAGGTTCGGAACATGGTCCACTCGGACTCAATGTCCCGCACCTCCCTCGTGACATGTTCAAAGTTCTCCCGGAGGTGTGAATTGAAACTCTCTCTGACAGGAGACTCTGCCAGACGTTCCCAGCAGACCCTCACAATGCGCTTGGGCCTGCCAGGTCTGTCCGGCATCCTCCCCCACCATCGCAGCCAACTCACCACCAGGTGGTGATCGGTAGAAAGCTCCGCCCCTCTCTTCACCCGAGTGTCCAAAACATAAGGCCGCAAATCCGATGACACAACTACAAAGTCGATCATGGAACTGCGGCCTAGGGTGTCCTAGTGCCAAGTGCACATATGGACACCCTTATGTTTGAACATGGTGTTTGTTATCGACAAACTGTGACGAGCACAAAAGTCCAATAACAAAACACCACTCGGGTTTAGATCCGGGCGACCATTCTTCCCAATCACGCCTCTCCAGGTTTCACTGTCGTTGCCAACATGAGCGTTGAAGTCTCCCAGTAGGACAAGGGAATCACCCGGAGGAGCACTTTCCAGTACTCCCTCGAGTGTACCCAAAAAGGGTGGGTATTCTGAACTGCTGTTTGGTGCGTAAGCACAAACAACAGTCAGGACCCGTCCCCCCACCCGAAGGCGAAGGGAAGCTACCCTCTCGTCCACTGGGTTGAACTCAAACGTACAGGCTTTGAGCCGGGGGGCAACCAGAATTGCCACCCCAGCCCGTCGCCTCTCACTGCCGGCAACGCCAGAGTGGAAGAGGGTCCAGTCCCTTTCGAGAGAACTGGTTCCAGAGCCCTTGCTGTGCGTCGAGGTGAGTCCGACTATATCCAGCCGGAACTTCTCTACCTCGTGCACTAGCTCAGGCTCCTTCCCCCCCAGTGAGGTGACGTTCCACGTCCCAAGAGCTAGCTTCTGTAGCCGAGGATCGGACCGCCAAGTGCCCTGCCTTCGGCTGCCGCCCAGCTCACAATGCACCCGACCTCTATGGCCCCTCCTATGAGTGGTGAGCCCATTGGAGGGATGACCCACGTTGCCTCTTCGGGCTGTGCCCGGCCGGGCCCCATGGGAACAGGCCCGACCACCAGGCGCTCGCCATCGTGCCCCAACTCCGGGCCTGGCTCCAGAGCGGGGCCCCGGTGACCCACGTCCGGGCGAGGGAAATCTGGGTTCATTTCGTTGTAATTCCATAGAAGTCTTTGAGCTGCTCTTTGTCTGATCACTCACCTAGGACCTGTTTGTCTTGGGAGACCCTACCAGGGGGCATGAAAACCCCCAGACAACATAGCTCCTAGGATCATTGGGACACGCAAACTCCTCTACCACGGTAAGGTAGCAGCTCAGAGAGGAGCCCTTGTATTATGTCGGGGAAAATTACATTGATTATGTTGCGGGTCATTTTTACCCGTACTGTGTAAATGCACTCAAAACAGTCAAGAAAACAGGTTAAACCAACAACAACTTTATTTTAGGTTATATAAACATTTAGAAAAGTGACATACAATACATTTTTAATTCAAATTGTATTATGTTAAGGGTCAATTTGACCCATTTCAGTTTTTGTGTTGATCAAAGTACTGGTTATCCTTTCTTTTTTAATAGAAGGGTTAAACTCATAATTTTTTTTTTTTTGCAAATAATAATTAACTTAGAATTTCATTGCTGCAACACGTTCCAAAGTAGTTGGGAAAGGGCATGTTCACCACTGTGTTACATCACCTTTTCTTTTAACCGCACTCAATAAACGTTTGGGAACTGAGGAAACTAATTGTTGAAGCTTTGAAAGTGGAATTCTTTCCCATTCTTGTTTTATGTAGAGCTTCAGTCGTCCAACAGTCTCCACTGTCGTATTTTACACTTCATAATGCGCCACAAATTTTTGATGGGAGACAGGTCTGGACTGCAGGCGGGCCAGAAAAGTACCCGCACTCTTTTTTTTACGAAACCACGCTGTTGTAACATGTGGCTTGGCATTGTCTTGCTGAAATAAGCAGGGGCGTCCATGATAACGTTGCTTGGATGACAACATATGTTGCTCCAAAACCTGTATGGACCATTCAGCATTAAAGGTGCCTTCACAGATGTGTAAGTTACCCATGCCTTGGGCACTAATACACCCCCATACCATCACAGATGCTGGCTTTTGAACTTTGCGCCTATAACAATCCGAATGGTTATTTTCCTCTTTGTTCTGGAGGACACCACGTCCTCTATTTCCAAATATAATTTGAAATGTGGACTCTTCAGACCACAAAACACCTTCCCACTTTGCATCAGTCCATCTTAGGTGAGCTCGGGCCCAGCCAAGATGGTGTAGTTTCAGGATATTGTTGATCAATGGGTTTGGCTTTGCATAGTATAGTTTTAACTTGCACTTACAGATGTAGCGACCAACTGTAGTTACTGACAGTGGTTTTATGAAGTGTTCCTGAGCCCATGTGGTGATATCCTTTACATACTGATGTCGGTTTTTGATGCAGTACCGCCTGAGGGATCACAAGTCCGTAATAACATTGCTTACGTGCAGTGATTTCTCCAGATTCTCTGAAGTTATTGAGGATTTCCCTAAATTCCTTGCAATAGCTCGTTGAGAAATGTTGTTCTGAAACTGTTCGACAATTTGCTCACAAAGTGATGACCCTCGCCCCATCCTTGTTTGTGAATTACTTAGCATTTCATGCTAAGTATTTTTTTTTTACGAAGCCACGCTGTTGTAACACGTGCTGGATATGGAAACGGGGTTTGTAATGTTGGCGGGTGGCAGTAAAGTTTCCAATGTCTCAGTTCTACTCAGTGGCCTAGTGGTTAGAGTGTTCGCCCTGAGATCGGTAGGTCGTGAGTTCAAATCCCGCCCGAGTCATACCAAAGACTATAACAGTGGGACCCAGTACCTCCCTGCTTGGCACCCAGCATTAAGGGTTGAAATTGGGGGTTAAATCACCATAAAGACAGTGGATAAACACTCCAGTACAGGGGTAGGGAACTTATGGCTCGCGAGTCAGATGTGGCTCTTCAGATGACTGCATCTGGCTCTCGGATAAATCTGGATAACACGATAAGTAATGAATAATTCCACTTGTAATCACAGTGTTAAAAATAACGTTCAAAACAGAAAACATTCTCATGTTTTTTTATGTTCAAGAAGTTGCGTTAATGGTAAGAAGTTATTTATTTATTAGTGGTTAGTGTGGGGCCTGCCCTCCTGGGGGTTTTTCAGACCACCAAGCACCGACCTGAGAGCCTGTTTCAGGGTTACAATATTTTTTATTTTTCAATAAGTCTTTCAGTTGCTTTCCATTAATTTTCTTTTTCTCTTTCGTTCTCGCTCGCGCTCTGGCTCCAGCTCCAACCCCGTCTCTCCTCCTGGCTGCTGCTTATAACAGAGCGACAGGTGATTAGATAACAAGGCGCAGGCGGGCCATCTACGCACCTGTCGCTGATTTCGAGGCCGGTCCTGCCACACACCGCTTCGCTGCAGGCCACGCCCCCTCCACAGTTAGCTTCAGAATAACAAAGTTATTACAAAGAATAAGAGACCTATTATACTTTACAAATGTTGGTCTTACTTAAAAATGCACGCGTTTAGTTGTGTTCAGTGTTAAAAAAAAATATTTTATGGATCTTACGGAAATACATTTTAAAATATTTGGCTTTTTGGCTCTCTCAGCCAAAAAGGTTCCCGACCCCCGCTCCAGTAGCCTCTCGCATCATTACCCAGCATGTCTTCTCTTCATTCGCACGAGCGGGATGTTGTTGCTTCCACTTTTTGTTTTTTTTTGTCGCCTCTCGCTTTCACACAGTACCTCCCTGCATGGCACTCGGCATTAAGGGTTGGAATTGGGGGTTAAATCACCATAAATGATTCCCGGGCGCGGCACCGCTGCTGCTCACTGCTCCCCTCACCTCCCAGGGGGTGATCAAGGGTGATGGGTCAAATGCAGAGAATAATTTCGCCACATCTAGTATGTGTGTGACAATCATTGGTACTTTAACTTTAATTGAACTTTTTACGCACTGCTGTAAAACCTTTTTTCCACTTTTACGTCACGTCTTCGGACTCCCGTTCTTTCATGCTGAGTTTTTAATAACAATCCGCGCCATTACAGCATTATCTCTGCACGCCAGTCCCGCCGTATTTTGGTCAACAACTCACAACGTATCCCACTTTGACCCCCGTGTGGAAATATGGACCTGAGAGATCTTGACTAATTCCTTCATGTTTATTAAAGTTTTTTCTTCGCAGTCATTTTCACCGTCGGATCACTGAAAAACGGAGGCAGCTGGAGGGACTTTATTACCCGCTAACTTACGTAGGATGATGAAACCGTCTGCTAACACATTATTGTAATCTTAGCATAATCTCTTACCGATTTAAACTCTAAGATTTGCTGAATAATTATTAAGCCTCAGCGGCTCATTAGGCGTCTGCAGAAAACCAGTATTGTTTCTCCCTGCAGACACACTGCATTAATGCTGATTTATTCCAACAATAAAAAAAACTTAAGAGGGGTGGAAACTTCGGGTCCAAATGAGTGAAAATCCACAGCCAAGGCAACGCTGTTTAATGAAAAATGTGTCTAAACAAACATTCGTTGACATTTCACAGCGCTTGCGACTGTGATAACACGCTGAGTAATACCAGTTTTGTCATATGGAGGCAATTAATTTCCACAAATGATAAGGCCTGACAAACACGAGCCAACGCTCGGTCCGCACAGCAGCAGCAGCAGGTTTGAGAAGTCGTAGAAAATCAGGAACACAATGTTCAAACTCGTGCTGAGTTCAGAAAAACACTCGCGGCTTTTGAGACCTCGAGAACGGCACATCGGTTTAAGGGAAATTAGGGAAAACGTTTTTTTTTTTATTCTTTTGTAGCTCAACAGATTGGCGTAGACTAACCTTTTAGAAACCAAGAGCTACTTCTTGGGTACTGATTAATGCAAAGGGCTACCAGTTTGATACACACTTAAATAAATTGCCAGAAATTGCCAATTTGCTCAATTTACCTTTAATAAATAACTCTATATATATATATATATATAAAAAAATTGGGTATTTCTGTCTGTCATTCCGTCGCACATTTTTTTTTTCCTTTTACGGAAGGTTTTTTGTAGAGAATAAATGATGAAAAAAACACTAAATTGAACACTTTAAAAGAGGAGAAAACACGAAAAAAATGAAAATTTAATTTTTAAACATAGTTCATTTTCAATTTTGACTCTTTAAAATTTGAAATTCAACGGAAAAAAATTAAGAGAAAAAACTAGCTAATTCGAATCTTTTTGGAAAAAAATTTGAAAAAGAATTTATGGAACATCATTAGTAATTTGTCCTGATTAAGATTGATTTTAGAATTTTGATGACATGTTTTAAATAGGTTAAAATCCAATCTGCATTTTGTTAGAATATATAACAAATTGGACCAAGCTATATTTCTAACAAAGACAAATCATTATTTCTTCTGGATTTTCCAGAACAAAAATTTTAAAAGAAATTCAAAAGACTTTGAAATAAGATTTAAATTTGATTCTACATATTTTCCAGATTTGCCAGAATAATGTTTTTGAATTTTAATCATAATAAGTTTGAAGAAATATTTCACAAATATTCTTCGTCGAAAAAACAAAAGCTAAAATGAAGCATTAAATTAAAATGTATTCATTATTCTTTACAATAAAAAAATACATTTACTTGAACATTGATTTAAATTGTCAGGAAAGAAGAGGAAGGAATTTAAAGGTAAAAAAGGTATATGTCTTTTAAAAATCCTAAAATCATTTTTAAGCTTGTATTTTTTTCTGTAAAATTGTCTTTCTGAAAGTTATAAGAAGCAAAGTAAAAAATATATATATTTTCTTGGATTTTCAAATTCTATTTGAGTTTTGTCTCTCTTAGAATTAAAAATGTCGTGTAAAGCGAGACCAGCTTGCTAGTAAATAAATAAAATAAAATAAAAATAGTGCTGTTAAGTGCTGCTACTTGAGTTATTTTTAGAACAGGCCAGCTGGCGACTCATCTGGTCCTTACGGGCTACCTGGTGCCCGCGGGCACTGCGTTGATGACCCCTGGCGTAGACAAACATTATAATTATAAATGTCTTTATTTTTATTTTCAACACAAAATAAAATCTAAATATGAATGAAAAAAATGAGAATTAAGTAAATAAATCAGTCGTAGGTCATAATAATAATAATTCGATTTCTTCAGTCAGCAACAATGTATACCCATACTTACTGTGATGTTACGACCTAGGGAATACAATAACTTCACTACCCAGCATGCAACAGTAGTGACGAGCATGCGCGGTAGCCCCGTTGAAGGTGGAATGTCGCCATGTCGGCAGTTTAAAAGATCCTCCGTGCGGATGAGGACCACGGTGTCTCCTTGCAAGGCCGTACACACAGACGCGGTCCACTCTCGCATGACATGACAGGCAGTGATAATAGTACTTGGTTTTTGATACTTGACTACGGGCTTCCTCTCTGTGTTTAATATGTTTAGGCTTGTCCTCAATTGATACTAATACTTCATATTTGACACTTGACTATTGGTTTTCTCTCTGTATTACGTATGTTTAACCCCGTCCTCCAGTGATAATAATACATGATATTTCATACCTGATACTTGATTGCTGGCTTTCTCTTGGTGTGTAACATGATTAGCCTCATCCTCCTTTATACTTGACTACTGGCTCTGTCTGTGTTCAACAAGTTTAGCCTCATCCCCCAGTGATAATAATAATTGGTATTTGATACTTGACTACTGGCTTTCTCTCTGTGTTTAAGATGTTTAGCCTCATCCTTCAGTGATAATAAAAGGTGATACTTGATACTCACTGACTGGCTTTCTCTCTGTGTTTAACAAGTTTAGCCTATTCCCCCAGTGTTAAATTGATATTTGATACTTGATTACTGGCTTTCTCTCGGTTTAGTGAAGTGAAGTGAATTATATTCAGAGGTGGGTAGAGTAGCCAGAAATTGTACTCAAGTAAGAGTACTGTTACTTTAGAGATGTATTACTTAAGTAAAAGTAAGGAGTAGTCACCCAAATATTTACTTGAGTAAAAGTAAAAAGTATGTTGTGAAAAAACTACTCAAGTACTGAGTAACTGATGAGTAACCTGATTACGGCAATAAATAATGCACAAAAACATTGAAATAGCAATGAGCACATTCATATCTCTTAAGCAACTAAAACAATAATATATATTAAATAATAGTACATTAAAATAAAATTTAAAAAATGGCACATTGAGCCACAATAACTTAACAGCACCATAGCCTCAGTAGGCATTCATTGATTTGATTGGTTGATTGATTGATTGACTGATTGATTAAAACTTGTATTAGTAGATTGCACAGTACAGTACATATTCCGTACAATTGACGACTAAATGGTAACACCCAATATGTTTTTCAACATTTATCAATTACTTAGTAAATGACCAAGTCGAGGTGATCTACCTCATATATACATACACACACATATCATTTATACACACACATATCATATATATATATATATATATATATATATACATACATTTATATATATACAGTATATAATTTATATTTA
This sequence comes from Nerophis ophidion, assembly GCF_033978795.1. Taxonomy (NCBI): domain Eukaryota; kingdom Metazoa; phylum Chordata; class Actinopteri; order Syngnathiformes; family Syngnathidae; genus Nerophis; species Nerophis ophidion. Next base: position 68,501,410 of record NC_084614.1, read on the forward strand.
TTTATTTTGCCATTTTCGTTCACATGTTGAAGGTGTTTTAATGAATATACATGCATGTTTAACACATAGATTCCTATCTTTCATGAAGACAAGAATATAAGTTGGTGTATTACCTGATTCGGATGACTTGCATTGATTGGAATCAGACGTCCACATTTTCAAATGGAGGAGAAGAAAAGTTCCTCTTGTCTGTCTAATACCACATGAAAGTTGTTGGTTTTTGGCATCTTATCTGTCCAGCTTCCATATTCGTTTTTATACACTTTACAAGAAATACATTGGCGGCAAACTCCGTAGCTTGCTAGCTTGTTTGCGCTGGCTTTCGGAGTCTCTTATTTTGTTAGCGCAGGCGCGATAGAGCGGCACTTTTATTGTGAAGACAGGAACTGTGCGATCAGTCTTTAGGCTTTTGACGGGAAGTACGGTTGAAATAAAAAGTGTCTTTTTTTCCTTTACACTTTTGATTGATTGATTGAAACTTTTATTAGTAGATTGCACAGTACAGTACATATTCCGTACAATTGACCACCAAATGGTAACACCCCAATACGTTTTTCAACTTGTATAAATCGGGTCATGTGACCACCTGGCTCTGTTTGATTGGTCCAACGTCACCAGTGACTGCATGTGAAACGCAGTCATGCGTGGATTCTACTCTGAAGCTGTCATTAACCAAAACAAACATTAATAGATCGATAAAAAAAAGTAGCGAGTAGCGAGCTGAATGTAGATAAATGGAACGTAGTAAAAGTAGCGTTTCTTCTCCATAAATGTACTCAAGTAAAAGTAAAAGTATCTTGCATAAAAACTACTCGTAGAAGTACAATTTATCCCAAAAGTTACTCAAGTAAATGTAACGGAGTAAATGTAGCGCGTTACTACCCACCTCTGATTATATTTATATAGTACTTTTCTCTGGTGACTCAAAGCGCTTTACATAGTGAAACCCAATATCTTAGTTACATTTTTAAATCAGTGTGGGTGGCACTGGGAGCAAGTGGGTAAAGGGTCTTGCCCAAGGACACAACGGCAGCGACTAGGACAGCAGAAGTGGGGATCGAACCTGGAACCCTCAAGTTGCTGGCACGGCCACTCTACCAACCGAGCTATACCACCTCGTCATCAAGTGATAATAATATTTGATACTTGATTACTGGCTTTCTCTGTGTTTAAAAAGTCTAGCCTCATCCCCCAGTGATAATCCATCCATCCATCCATCCATTTACTACCGCTTGTCCCTTTTGGAGTTGTGGGGGGTCGCTGGGGCCTATCTCAATTTGATACTTGATAATTGACTACTGGCTTTCTCTTTGTGTTTAACATGTGTAGCCTCGTCGACCAGTGATGAAAATACTTGATAATCATACCAAAGATCCTAAGAAATGCAGTCTATTTGCCATATATATACTTTTTTATTTTATTTTATTTATTTATTTTTATTTTTTATTTATTTTTATTTTTTTCAATTTTTTTTAATTTTTTTACAATTGTTTTTAACATGGCTGTGCAGCACTTTGGAAACGTTATTGTTGTTTAAATGTGCTATATAAATAAAGTGGATTGGATTGGATTGGATTGGATAAAGTAAGTGATTATTTTTAAGCGGGGGACTCAAACTCAATTTACCTGTGGGGCCACTGGATGCAGAAACTGGGTGAGGCTGGGCCGCAAGAAAAGGGAGTCTCCTGACAATCTACCAGTGCAACCATTCTCCCGAATTTTTCCCAATTTTCACCCGGCCGACATTATTTATGGCTGCAGTGACTGCACTGCCTTTAACGTCCTCTACAACAGTAGAGGACAACCTTTTTTCAGTGATGTACCCCCTTTGAAATTGTTTTTAATTCAAGTACCCCCCTAATAGGAGCAAAGCATTTTTGGTTGAAAAAAAGAGATAAAGAAGTAAAATACAGCACTATGTCATCAGTTTCTGATTTATTAAATTGTATAACAGTGCAAAATATTGCTCATTTGTAGTGGTCTTTCTTGACAAATTTGGAAAAAATGATGTAAAAATAACTAAAAAACTTATTGAAAAATAAACAATTGATTCAATTATAAATAAAGATTTCTACACAGAGAGGTAATCATCAACTTAAAGTGCCCTCTTTGGGGATTGTAATAGAGATCCATCTGGATTCATCAACTTAATTCTAAACATTTCTTCCCAAAAAAAGAAATCTTTAACATCAATATTTATGGAACATGTCCACAAAAAGTCTAGCTGTCAACACTGAATGTTGGATTGTTGGATTATTTTTCCACAATTTATGAATTTACATTCATACTTCATTGACGTACTATACAATAAATATATGTATAAAGGATTTATGAATTGCAGCTGTTTTTTTTAGAATTTTTTAAATAAATCTCACTTGTCCCTTGGCATACCTTCAAGTACTTCCAGGGGTCCGCGCACCCCCAAAAGAAGACTACTGCTTCACTACATGTCATTGCGCACGCTTTTATATCACACAACCAATGTGAAAAGTTGTGTGAGACTTGTGCAGTGCAACGTCAGTGGCTGCAAGACATACAGTACTTGTTCCACAGCCATACAGGTCACACTGAGGGTGGCCGTATAAACAACTTTAACACTGTTACAAATATGCGCCACACTGTGAACCCACACCAAACAAGAATGATAAACCCTTTTTGGGAGAATATCCGCACCCTAACACAACTTAAACACAAGAGAACAAATACCCAGAACACCTTGCAGGGCTACAATATACAACACCTCAACCGACGCAAGTAGGGAGGGTGGGGGTGTGGGGGGTTGGTGGTAGCAGGGAGGTGTATATTGTAGCCCGGAAGAATCAGGTCTGCATGGGATTCTGGGTAATTGTTCTGGTGTGTTTATGTAGTATTACGGTGCGGATGTTCTCCCGAAATGTGTCTGTCAGTGTTGTTTGGTGTGGGTTCACAGTCTGGCACATATTTGTAACAGTGTTAAAGATTTTTTTTACGGCCACCCTTACTGGGACGTGTTTAGCTGTTGATCAAATATGTCTTGCAATAACACACGTGCGTCTCACATGGCCAGATGCAACATACAACTGGGCTTGCACGCTGTCAGTCCAGGATGTAGGGGGCGCTAAAGGCAGTGCCATTTTGGCACTCCCTGAAATATTGTTGATCTGGTAAAAATTGACAGGGACATCGAGAGAATTGGTGCCCTGAAATTCAGTGGTCTCCCAGGAAAATTGGGGACGTTGGCAAGCATGACCTATTAAACTCGCGGGCCGCACCAACATTAAATTGTCATATCAAAGCGTGGGCATGTTTGAGGCCCCTTGTTTTTGAAGTCACCCACATCTGCGGTCCTCTCCAAGGTTTCTCATTGTCGTCCCACTGGGTTGAGTTATTCCTTGCCCTGATGTGGGATCTGAACCGAGGATGTCGTTGTGGCTTCTGCAGCCCTTTGAGACACTTGAGATTTAGGGCTATGTAAATAAACATTATTGATTGTTAAAAAAAAAGCCAAACTATGCTATGTTAGTAATTATTCCAAACAAGCCATACATTCATATCATTTTTCCTGCCTTTTCCGTACTGATCAGTTGACATTTAGAGGCGTGGCTTGTGAAGTTGTTGATATGATGTGATAATGCCGCCAGACTGTGCAAAGCTTTTATTATCAGCATGGTCCTCCTCCACTCCAAGAATCCCATGCATGCGTCTTCACGCCGACAAGGTTCACGTCCTATTCACGATGTGGAGTTCGGGACACAGACGTCCCGATTTTCATGGAATGAAACGGCGTTATCTTCCTGCAGAACACGGCGGAGGCCTCGTCTCGAGCCCCCCCCCCCGCCTGTTGAAACATTTAGCGCGCCGCCGCCGTGTCTGCGCGTCACCCTGACAGCAACGGAAATGAAGAAGGAACGGGCGAGGAGACCAAAGTCCGACCCGAGCGACTCCGCTCATCGGAGGTTTGAATTCCTTGAACTCTGGAAGTCGCTTGAGGAAGGCGATTAAAGATGCAACATGCGGGGGCGAAGGGGGGTCTTAAAAGATGCCGTCGGAATCTTCCTGCCTTCGACTGTCCCCTCGCCTCGCCTGTTCTTGCAATTTGGTCCCTGAGGAACGCGGAGGCAGCTTTGAAGGTCTTTGCCTGTTGGGGCTGGAATGTTGATGCCAAGCGGCTGACGTGGACCCTTCTTGAGCCCGCTTGTGGGGTTTCATGGCCGAGCAGTCACAAATGCACCTTTGTGTGCACCTACAGGCAATTAACTCCCTCTCCTTTTACTCCGCAGGTTTAATCCCTCCCTGGGACTTAGCTCTCTGTCATGTTTAGTTACCATGGCAATGCCATTATACGTGCATAGTAGGGGCATGCGTGCACTGCAGCATAACTATTCTACTCAATTGTTCTGGGGGACACTTTTTTATGAGACAATCTCCCCTTCTCTATTGTTCTTTTTCTGGATTTCATGTCACACCTTCATGGTATACCTCGTTAAATGGACAATACAGTCAAAGATCATCTATAGCAGACGTTAAAGGCCTACTGAAACCCACTACTACCCACCACGCAGTCTGATAGTTTATATATCAATGATGAAATATTTACATTGCAACACATGCCAATATGGCCTTTTTTAGTTTACTAAATTGCAATTCTAAATTTCCCGGAAGTTTCGTCTTGAAAACGTCGTTTAATGATGACGTGTACGCAAGACGTCACTGTGTTTTTAGGAAAAATGAGCGCTGCACACACACACACAGCTAAAAGTCGTCTGCTTTAACCGCATAATTACACAGTATTTTAAAGATCTGTGTTGCTGAATCTTTTGCAATTTGTTCAATTTATATTGGAGAAGTCAAAGTAGAAAGATGGAGTTGGGAAGCTTTAGCCTTTAGCCACACAAACACACGGTGATTCCTTGTTTAAAATTCCTGGAAGTGAAACTTTACTATGGATCAGAGCGCGGTCAAACGAACATGGATCCCGACTGAATGTCAACCAGCAGGTTTCGGTGAGAAAATTGTGGTAAGAAGTCGCTTCTTACCGGAGATCAGCTGAGCTTGTGCCGTCCATAGCTGCCGTCAACTCCCCTGAGACATTGGCGTCAAGACACCCGTGGAGACACACCTCAGACTATCAGGTACTGTTAAACTCACTAAAACACTAGCAACAAAACAGAAAGATAAGGGATCTCCCAGAATTATCCTAGTAAATGTGTCTAAAAACATCTGAATCCGTCCTAATGCAATCGCGTTTTTTTTTAACTTGTTTATTTATTTTTTTTGTAGTCCGTCGCTTTCAATATCCTCAAACACAAATCTTTCATCCTCGCTCAAATTAATGGGGAAAGTGCCGTTTTCTCTGCCCGAATAGCTCTTTTTGTTGGAGGCTCCCATTATAAACAATGTGAATATGTGAGGAGCCCTCACCCTTGTGACGTCATCGTCTGCGACTTCCGGTAAAGGCAAGGCTTTTTTGTAAGCACCGAAAGTTGCGAACGTTATCGTCGATGTTCTTTACTAAATCCTTTCAGCAAAAATATGTCAATATCGCGAAATAATCAAGTATGACACAAAGAATGGACCTGCTATCTCCGTTTAAATAAGAAAATCTCATTTCTGTAGGCCTTTAAAGTGCATCCGGCAGTTGAGGCTCCTCTATGCGGTTAGTACCTGACTGCCCCCTAGCCAGGGATATGGTGAAGACTTCCACGGCGGAGCAGGCGGAAGACGGTAGATTTAAGAACTACCACAACGACTGCGATGGCGGAAAAGGCTGCAGCAGAAAAGGGTCCCCAGTCGTCCTGGACTCCATGCCACTGGACCCTGACCCGGATCTGTCAAGGATGGTGTGGCGACTGCCTGTGCACCAGTCCCCTCACTTAAAGGGGAACATTAACACCAGACCTATGTAAGCGTCAATATATACCTTGATGGTGCAGAAAAAAGACCATATATTTTTTTAACCGATTTCCGAACTCTAAATGGGTGAATTTTGGTGAATTATACGCATTTCTATTATTTGCTCTCGTAATGATGACGTCACAACATGACGTCACTTAGGTAGTCAATCCGCCATTTTCTCAAACACATTAAAAACCTCGAGTCAAATCAGCTCTGTTATTTTGCGTTGTTTCTACTGTTTTCCGTACCTTGGAGACATCATGCCTCGTCGGTGTGTTGTCGGAGGGTGTAACAACACGATCAGGGACGGATTCAAGTTGATTTACGTAGAGTGCGCATCAATTAGTACGGCATGCTAATCATTGCTAACATGCTATTTAGGCTAGCTGTATGTACATTTGTAGCTATATTTGCATCCAGCCTTTCCCTCCACCCACATTTAATGCCAAACAAACACTTACCAATCGCCGGATTTAAGTTGCTCCAGTGTCACAAGATGCGAAAGTCCCGATCGTTTGGTCTGCACATTTTACCGGCGATGCTAAGGCAGACATGGCACAGAGATGTATGGATATCCTGCAGATGCATTTCCAACGATAAAGTCAACGAAATCACCAAGGTGAGTTTTGTTGATGTTATTGACTTATGTGCTAATCAAACATATTTGGTCGCGGGATGACTGCCAGCTAATAGATGCTAACACGCTATTTAGGCTAGCTGTATGTACATTTGTAGCTATATTTGCATCCAGCGTTTCCCTCCACCCACATTTAATGCCAAACAAACACTTACCAATCGCCGGATTTAAGTTGCTCCAGTGTCAGAAGATGCGAAAGTCCCGATCGTTTGGTCTGCACATTTTACCGGCGATGCTAAGGCAGACATGGCCGAAAAGCGTCAATAGCTATTCGCTCAATAGCTTCAGTGTCTTCTTCAATTTCGTTTTCGCTATCTGCCTCCATACTCCAATCATCCGTTTCAATACATGCGTAATCTGTTGAATCGCTTAAGCCGCTGAAATCCGAGTCTGAAACCGAGCTAATGTCGCTATATCTTGCTGTGCTATCAGCCATGTTTGTTTGTATTGGCATCACTGGATGACATCACAGGAAAATGGATGGGGGCTTCACAGATAGCGAAAATCAGGCACTTTAAAGCCTTTTTTTGGGATATTCCAGGACGGGTAAAATTTTGAAAAAAACTGAAAAATAAAATAAGCCACTGGGAACTGATTTTTGTTCATTTTAACCCTTCTGTTCAACAGCCATACAGGTCACACTGAGGGTGGCCGTATAAACAACTTTAACACTGTTACAAATATGCGCCACACTGTGAACCCACACCAAACAAGAATGATAAACCCTTTTTGGGAGAATATCCGCACCCTAACACAACTTAAACACAAGAGAACAAATACCCAGAACACCTTGCAGGGCTACAATATACAACACCTCAACCGACGCAAGTAGGGAGGGTGGGGGTGTGGGGGGTTGTTGGTAGCAGGGAGGTGTATATTGTAGCCCGGAAGAATCAGGTCTGCATGGGATTCTGGGTAATTGTTCTGGTGTGTTTATGTAGTATTAGGGTGCGGATGTTCTCCCGAAATGTGTCTGTCATTGTTGTTTGGTGTGGGTTCACAGTCTGGCACATATTTGTAACAGTGTTAAAGATTTTTTTCACGGCCACCCTTAGTGGGACGTGTTTAGCTGTTGATCAAATATGTCTTGCAATAACACACGTGCGTCTCACATGGCCAGATGCAACATACAACTGGGCTTGCACGCTGTCAGTCCAGGATGTAGGGGGCGCTAAAGGCAGTGCCATTTTGGCACTCCCTGAATATTGTTGATCTGGTAAAAATTGACAGGGACATCGAGAGAATTGGTGCCCTGAAATTCAGTGGTCTCCCAGGAAAATTGGGGACGTTGGCAAGCATGACCTATTAAACTCGCGGGCCGCACCAACATTAAATTGTCATATCAAAGCGTGGGCATGTTTGAGGCCCCTTGTTTTTGAAGTCACCCACATCTACGGTCCTCTCCAAGGTTTCTCATTTTTGTCCCACTGGGTTGAGTTATTCCTTGCCCTGATGTGGGATCCGAACCGAGGATGTCGTTGTGGCTTCTGCAGCCCTTTGAGACACTTGAGATTTAGGGCTATGTAAATAAACATTATTGATTGTTAAAAAAAAGCCAAACTATGCTATGTTAGTAATTAGTCCAAACAAGCCATACATTCATATAATTTTTCCTGCCTTTTCCGTACTGATCAGTTGACATTTAGAGGCGTGGCTTGTGAAGTTGTTGATATGATGTGATAATGCTGCCAGACTGTGCAAAGCTTTTATTATCAGCATGGTCCTCCTCCACTCCAAGAATCCCATGCATGCGTTTTCACGCCGACAAGGTTCACGTCCTATTCACGATGTGGAGTTCGGGACACAGACATCCCGATTTTCATGGAATGAAACGGCGTTATCTTCCTGCAGAACACGGCGGAGGCCTCGTCTCGCGCCGTAGATGTTATAACGTGACTTGGCCGGCAAGCTGTTTGTATGGAGAAAAAGCGGACGTGACAACAGGCTGTCATCACTCAGGTCCGGCTGGAAATTGGGAGGAATTCGGGAGACTGGTTGTCCCGGGAGATTTTCGAGAGAGGCACTGAAATTCGGGAGTCTCCCGGAAAATTCGGGAGGGTTGCAAAGTATGGGCACAAGGGTTAAACCTTTTTTTATTTTTTGACTGATCCCAGCCTGCAAAGTTTGGTGCCTACGACTTTCATAACGTGATCTCCTTAGGGTTGCAAAGAAATGCACTGCAAAAACTGAAATCGAGGTAAGATTAAATATCTCAAATAAGGGTGATATTTGCTTATTTTCTGCCTGATAAGACAATTCTTCTCACTAAGCAGATTTTATGTTAGTGTTTTACATGTTTAAAGGGTTTTGGTCCTAAATGATTTCAGTAAGATAATACAGCTCGTTGCTGAGATTTTATTACCTATATTGAGTAAAACATGCTTGAAACTAGAACATCAACTGTTGCAAAGCTCACAAGTATACCATATTTTCTTGAATAGCCGCCGGGCATGTAATATGCGGCTGCCTTGAATTACTGCCGGGTCAAACTTGCCCCCCAAATTTATTAGCGCATGCTTACTTTTACCGCCGGGTCTAATTCGTGACGTCACGGGTGACGCTTCCCCTGTCGTTATTTACAAAATGGTGGAGGAGGTTTTTTTTGCTTTTACTATGTGTTAACCAGGGGTCTTGTTCCACAGCAATACAGATCACACTGATAGTTGTGATATAAAACAACCTTAACACTTTTACTAATATGTGCCAAACTCTGAACCCACACACACCACATTTCGGGAGAACATCGGCTCTGTAACACATTATGAACACAACATAAAAATTACCCACAATGCCATGCATCCATGACTCTTGGCTATATTTTACCCCCCGCTAGCACCAAGCCCCGACCTCCGTGCGTCGGTTGAGGTGGGCGGGGTTAGGGGCGCGTGTATAATATAGCCAAGAGTCATGGATGGATGGCATTGTGGGTAATTCTTATGTTGCGTTTATAATGTGTTACAGAGCCGATGTTCTTCAGAAATGTGTTTGGTGTGGGTTCACAGAGTGTGGCACATATTAGTAAAAGTGTTAATGTTTTTTTCTTCACAACCATCAGTGTAAAAGGTATGGCTGTTGACCATGTATGCATTGCAATCTCGGTTGAGAAGCAACAAAATGCGTGCGTCCAGTCGGCACGCAGATAGCGTTGTGTGAAGACGGTCGCGATGACATGTTGTAGAGCAGTGGTCCCCAACCACTGGGCCGCGGCTGCAGAAGAATTTTTTATAAATTATTTTTATTTATCACACTCAATTTTTTTCAGCATGCCATTGGTTAGCGCAGGGATGAGAAGAGGTTTTAAAGCTATTAGCGCCTGCTTACTTTTAAACCGCATGCCTTGAATAAGCGCAGGAGTGAGAAGAGCTTTTGAATTAATGAGCGCCCCGGCGGCTATTCAAGGAAATACGGTAAAACTACTTTTTTAAAGTAATCATTTGTTATTTCGAGCATGAAAAAAAATTCATGACTTTGACACAATTGTGTCACATGATTCAAACAGATGACAGCCAAATGGACTTTGCTGGTTTATTTTCAATGAAACAATAGAACATACGTACACGTATAGTATAACAGTTGGCACAGTACAGCAAACTGACAGTTAGTATTTAAACATTTCACATGTGACATTTCAAACTATTTTGAAGAGATGAATTCTCACAAAATTACGATTAGAAAATATTTTGGCCGGGCTGTATATATAAGCACTAATTGACTGAAACAGTACGCACTTGGCGCGATGATGTCATGTTGTCGATGGAAAAAAAGCATTTTTAGACAATATGATTTGCCTGAGCGTCTAGGAGACCCCGAGAGTAACAAGCGCTTGCCTTGTTGCCTTTCCATTAAGAACAATAAACTAGTTTTTAGTATAAGTTTGCTGGTTTCAAGAAATGTAATGTCGAGCGCATATCATTATGTCAAGATAATGGCACCGGTATTTACTTAATTTAAGAATATTTTTCAACATATTGAGCAAAAAGCCATCATTTTCATCTGGCCGGGATCTTCACCTCTCACTGGATCGGTTCGCAGCCGAGTGTGAAGCGACCGGAATGAGAATCAGCACCTCCAAGTCCGAGTCCATGGTTCTCTCCCGGAAAAGGGTGGAGTTGGGGAGACCCTTCCCCAATTGGAGGAGTTCTGGTACCTAGTAGTCTTGTTCACGAGTGGGGGAAGAGTGGATCGTGAGATCGACAGGCAGATCGGTGCGGCGTCTTCAGTAATGCGGACGTTGTATCGATCCGTTGTAGTGAAGAAGGAGCTGAGCCGGAAGGCAAAGCTCTCAATTTACCGGTCGATCTACGTTCCCATCCTCACCAATGGTCATGAGCTTTGGGTCATGATCAAAAGGACAAGATCACGGGTACAAGCGGCCGAAATGAGTTTCCTCCGACGGGTGGCGGGGCTCTCCCTTAGAGATAGGGTGAGAAGCTCTGCCATCCGGGAGGAACTCGAAGTAAAGCCGCTGCTTTTCTACATCGAGAGGAGCCAGATGAGGTGGTTCGAGCATCTGGTCAGGAAGTCACCCGAACGCCTCCCGAGGGAGGTGTTTAGGGCACGTCCAACTGGTAGGAGGCCACGGGGAAGACCCAGGACACGTTGGGAAGACTATGTCTCCCGGCTAGCCTAGGATTGCCTCGGGATCCCCCGGGAGGAGCTGGACGAAGTGGCTGGGGAGAGGGAAGTCTGGGCTTCCCTGCTTAGGCTGCTGCCATCGTGACCCGACCTCGGATAAGCGGAAGAAGATGGATGGATATTGAGCAAAAAGGTCTTCTTTTTTCTACCAAGAAAAGTGCACTTGTTATTAGTGAGAATATACTTGTTTTAAGGTATTTTGGTTATTGAGGTTAGCCAATTTGATTTGTTTTGGAAAGTCTTGACAAGCCAAATTTTCTTGTTCTATTGGCAGATAAATTTGCTTAGTTCAAGTAAAATACCCCTCATTTTTGCATTCTTTTTTCTTGTTTTTGAACACTGACTTTTTGCAGTGTGCGGAAAGTCGTCCGATCTCTACCCGGCCCGACGAGCCGATGTTTGATTTTACAATTTTCCTCAACTGTGGCCGTTGTTAGTCCGATCCAAACCAAAGGTTGTTGGGTTTTTTTTTTCCCGCTCAAATTAAGACGCCAAAGCCTGACAGGTTCAGTCGGGCATACGGCAGACTCCAGATCAGCCCACTGGGATCATCCGTATAAAGTGACACGAGGTCGTCTGTTGCTGCTTCGCAGTCTGTCACGTCATTAAAAAACATATTTTAGCGGTGAGCGTGCTCCCTTTTACCATGTGGCTCCGCAAGAGCTTCCAATCCCCTCCTCCCCGCCCCTCGGCTTCCTTTAGCGCCATCTGTGAGCTGTCTTACAATGGGACGGACAGCGCCTCCGTTTTACTGCGTCTGAAATGATTATTGTTGTTATGAGGATGCGTAGCGCCACTCGCCAACCTGACTCTGCGGAGTCTACTTTCCAGGCATCATATGGCCGACTTAGCGAGCCCGTATCAAAGGTGTTGTCGGTAAGTAGCTTAGCGTAACCCAAAGTCTTTTCACGGCTCTCAGGGCATTCCAGGCCAAGTGTGTCCCTGCCAGTTGTGTCTTTAGTCAGACAATGTGCGTTATTGTAGGCACGCCGAGGTACATAGAGGCTCGCATTCTCTACCAAGTGCTTAGTCGTCTTGGAAACTGGAGGGGCTCCACAGCCGCCTGGGTGCCCCGTGAAGTATTCACATGGCCTGGCTCTCAATCAAGACCTAAGGAGAGAGAGAGCGAGAGAAAGAGAGAGAGAGTGTGCTGGATGCCAAGGAGGGTGACCCACTTAGAGCACTGTCAGCAGGCACCGGTGGGTGGCCCTCAGAGGGAGGCACGGCAGCTTGAGAAAAATAAAGAAACAATGTTCATCTAAACAAGGGGTGTCCAAAGTCCAAATGGCCCCCGGGTTATATTTTAAAGGCCTACTGAAACCCACTACTACCCACCACGCAGTCTGATGGTTTATATATCAATGATGAAATATTAACATTGCAACACATGCCAATACGGCCTTTTTAGTTTACTAAATTACAATTTTAAATTTCCCGGGAGTTCCGTCTTCGAAACGTCATGTAATGATGACGTGTACGCCAGTGTTAATTTTGTTGCCGAAAAATTTTCGTCGTAGTTATCGTCAACGACTTTTTTTTTCTGACTAAAACGAGACAATAACTAAATAAAAAATAATTTATGTGGACTAAGACGATGACGAGGTGTATTGACATATTCGTCAACGGATAAAAACGAGACGAAAATGTCTGCCAGAGACGAGATCCAATCGGAATTCATTTCGTTAGGAAGAGGCGGGAGGAGTTGGGAAGAGAACCAATCAGAGTGACGTGGTAAGGAAGTTACGTAAACGTAGTTTGCATTTGAGACTGACCCGGGAATGCGCTGCAGAAGACAACATGTCAACGCCGGGGAGGAAGAGGAGAGAGGACATATGGGAAATTTTTATATTTGACGTCAAAGATAACAAGACGCAGTGTAAGAAATGCAGCGCGAGGATTACGGGGAAAAACACAACAAACTTGAAGCGACATTTACAGTCGAATCACCCCGAAATCCACACACAGGTAAGCATTTTCCACAACATACAACTCACTCTACGTTATCCCGTTTATTACACGGTTTACTCGTGAAATACTAAATTTGAGACATGATTTTCATCAAAATACGACTTGTATCGGTGATTTTTCCGCTGTTTTGCTTTGACTTTCAGAAATTGAAGGGAAAGTTTACATATTACCCTTTAGTCGACTAAATCTACTGTAGTTTTCGTAGACTATAATCTTATGATATTTTGTCAACTAAAACTAGACTAAAACTAAAACAACTTAAATAACTAAATTATGACTAAAACTAAATTACATTTTAGTCAAAAGACTATGACTAAAACTAAATCAAATTTTGCTGTCAAAATTAACACTGGTGTACGCAAGACGTCACGGGTTTTTAGGAAGTATGAGCGCTGCACACACACACAGCTAAAAGTCGTCTGCTTTAACGGCATAATTACACAGTATTTTGGAGATCTGTATTGCTGAATCTTTTGCAATTTGTTCAATTAATATTGGAGAAGTCACAGTAGAAAGATGGAGTTGGGAAGCTTTAGCCTTTAGCCACACAAACACACGGTGATTCCTTGTTTAAAATTCCTGGAGGCGAAACTTTCCTCTGGATCATAGATAGATAGATAGATGGATAGATAGATGGACGGACGGACGGACGGACGGACGGACGGACGGACGGACGGACGGACGGGCGGACGGACGGACGGACGGACGGACGGACGGACGGATAGATAGGATAGTCCTTTATTGATTCCTTCAGGAGAGTTCCTTCAGGAAAATTAAAATTCCAGCAGCAGTGTACAGAGTTGAGATCAATTTAAATAAAAAGTAAATAATGGGGGTTTAAAAGGAAACAAAATAGAGAAATATTACAATAAGAATAAAAAATAAAAAGCAACAATGGGAATAAAAATATAACAGTAAAATAAAAATACAACAAGACAAAGTAGGCAGTAGTGACCATGTTATGAAAACGTATTGCACTGTTATTGTTTTGCATCACCTGTCATCCTTGTACCCCCCGCCCCCCGTCCCAGAGAGGAGTTGTACAGTCTAATGGCGTGTGGGACAAAGGAGTTTTTGTGTCTATTAGTCCTGCACTTGGGATGAAGCAGTCTAGCACTGAACAGGCTCCTCTGGCTACTGATAACGCTATGCAGAGGGTGACTGGCATCATCCAGGATGCTCACTAGTTTGTCCACAGTCCTCTTCTCTGCCACCGTCACCAGTGAGTCCAGTTTCATTCCGAACGTAGAACCGGCGCGCCTGATCAGTTTCTCAAGTCTGGAGCTGTCCTTCTTAGATGTACTGCCCCCCCCAGCACACTACCATGTAGAACAGAACACTGGCAACCACAGACTGGTAGTACATCCACAGGAGTTTTTTACAAATGTTGAAGGAAGTGAAGTGAAGTGAATTATATTTATATAGCGCTTTTTCTCTAGTGACTCAAAGCGCTTTACATAGTGAAACCCAATATCTAAGTTACATTCAAACCAGTGTGGGTGGCACCGGGAGCAGGTGGGTAAAGTGTCTTGCCCAAGGACACAACGGCAGTGACTAGGTTGGCAGAAGCGGGAATCGAACCTGCAACCCTCAAGTTGCTGGCACGGCCACTCTACCAACCGAGCTAAACCGCCCCAGTGCAGTCTCCTGAGGAAGTACAGCCTGCTCTGTCCTTTCTTGTACTGGTGGTCCGTGTTGACAGTCCAGTCCAGCTTATTGTCCACCCAAACCCTGAGGTACTTGAATGAGTCCACGGTCTGTACCTCAACTCCCTCGATCACAATAGGTTGTGACCGTGGACTTGACCTCCCAAAGTCAATGACCAGCTCCTTGGTCTTTGATGGATCAGAGCGGTCAAGCGAACATGAATCAAGACGAAATGTCAACCAGCAGGTTTCGGTAAGAAAATTGTGGTTAAAAAGTCACTTCTTACCGGAGAAAAGCTGAGCTTGTGCCGTCCATAGCTGCCGTCGACTTCCCTGAGACACTGCGCTTCAAGACACCCGCGGAGACATCTTTCCGACTATCAGGTACTATTTAACTCACTAAAACACCAGCAACACAATAGAAAGATAAGGGATTTCCCAGAATTATCCTAGTAAATGTGTCTAAAAACATCTGAATCCGTCCCAATCGCGTTTTTTTTTTTTTTTTCTCCTAGTCTGTTGCTATCAATATCCTCAAACACGATGCACCTGGGGATAGGTTGATTGGCAACACTAAATTGGCCCTAGTGTGTGAATGTGAGTGTGAATGTTGTCTGTCTATCTGTGTTGGCCCAGCGATGAGGTGGCGACTTGTCCAGGGTGTACTCCGCCTTCTGCCCGATTGTAGCTGAGATAGGCGCCAGTGCCCCCCGCAACCCCAAAATGGAATAAGCGGTAGAAAATGGATGGACAAATCTTTCATCCTCGCTCAAATTAATGGGGAAATTGTCGTTTTCTCGGTCCGAATAGCACTTTTTGTTGGAGGCTCCCATTATAAACAATGTGAATATGTGAGGAGCCTTCACACATGTGACATCATCGTCTGCGACTTCCGGTAGAGGCTGGGCTTTTCTCTTAGCACCGAAAGTTGCAAACTTTATCATGGATGTTCTCTACTAAATCCTTTCAGCAAAAATATGGCAATATTGCGAAATGATCAAGTATGACACATAGAATGGACCTGCTGTCCCCATTTGAATAAGAAAATCTCATTTCAGTAGGCCTTTAATATGCCCGTCTGGAAACTCATTCGGTACACCTCCGCACCGAACCGAAACCCCCGTACCGAAACGGTTTATTACAAATACACGTACCGTTACACCCTTAGTTCGTACTGATGTTCATTGTTCATGCTGCCTTGCTCATGTCACAGTAAATGTTGTTTGTTTTATGTTCATAGTTTATGTTTAAGTATTAGTTTTGTTCCCTGCGTTAAGTTGAGTGCCTCCACTGTGAGTGCCTTTTGTTTGTAGCTTTTGAATCAAGATTAAAATCATGTATTAACCTACACGCCATGTCCCGTTACCTTCCTTTGCATTCTGGGAAAACCAACCCCACCACAGTCCTCGTTTTGACACACACACTTGTAAAGAACATGATGTCATGGCGGTCTTGATATCCCAATAATTTCTACGACTCTTTTTTATGTGATAGTGATTGGAGCACATACTTGGTCACAGAAAACATTCATGAAGTTTGGTTCTTTTATGAATTTATTATGAGTTGACTGAAAATGTGAGCAAATCTGCTGGGTCAAAAGTATACATACAGCAATGTTAATATTTGGTTACATGTCCCTTGGCAAGTTTCACTGCAATAAGGCACTTTTGGTAGCCATCCACAAGCTTCTGGTTGGCAAAATTGGTGCAGTTCAGTTAAATGTGTTGGTTTTCTGACATGGACTTGTTTCTTCAGCATTGTCCACATGTTTAAGTCAGGACTTTGGGAAGGCTGTTCTAAAACCTTAATTGTAGCCTGATTTAGCCATTCCTTTACCACTTTTGACGTGTGTTTGGGGTCATTGTCCTGTTGGAACACCCAACTGCGCCCAAGACCCAACCTCCGGGTGGATGAGTTTATGTTGTCCTGAAGAATTTGGAGGTAATCCTCCATTTCCATTGTGCCATTTACTCTCTGTAAAGCACCTGTTCCACTGGCAGCAAAACAGGCCCAGAGCATAATACTACCACCACCACCATGCTTGACTGTAGGAGTGGTGTTCCTTGGATTAAAGGCCTCACTTATTCTCCTCCAACATATTGCTGGGTATTGTGGCCAAACAGCTCCATTTTTCTTTTATCAGACCACAGAACTTTCCTCCAGAAGGTCTTATCTTTGTCCATGCGATGTCGGATGAAACAAATAAATCCCCCCCCCCCCCAAATTTGACCCAGTACCAGAAAAGTAGAAAGGAGAGGTGAGACAACTTTAGAAAAACAAAGACATAAACACATGTTTTTTTTTTTTTAATGTCAGAGCACAGGAGTCTTTCAGCAGTTTGAGAAATATTAAGAACAAAATATACATGTAATTTAAAGGATAGAAGAGTTGCAGCAACTTGAGAAAAAGTAAAGAAAAATCTATATATTCAATTGTATTGTAGAGCCAGCAGCAGCTTGAGAAATGTAAAGATAAACATGTTTTACATGATTACTTGACAAAACATAAAGAAAATATATATATATATTTTTTTTAACAGCAGCAGCTTGACAAAAAATATATATACTTTTACATCATCAGGCAGTTAAACATGTTCTTAGATGCACTCTAGCTTCACAAAAATAAAAATAAACCTTTTTTTTTTTAAATTTTGGACAAGAGGGAAATGATCTATATATATATATATATATTTTTTAACAGCAGCAGCTTGACAAAAAATATATATACTTTTACATCATCAGGCAGTTAAACATGTTCTTAGATGCACTCTAGCTTCACAAAAATAAAAATAAACCTTTTTTTTTTTTAATTTTGGACAAGAGGGAAGGTGTAGCAGCCTATAAGAGTGTTTTAAGTCTCGTCTTAAGACCCAATTTTATTCTTTGGCTTTTAACACTACGTGAGTTGTGTGGTGGGCTTCACGGTGGAAGAGGGGTTAGTGCGTCTGCCTCACAATACGAAGGTCCTGCAGTCCTGGGTTCAAATCGGGATCTTTCTGTGTGGAGTTTGCATGTTCTCCCCGTGAATGCGTGGGTTCCCTCCGGGTACTCCGGCTTCCTCCCACCTCCAAAGACATGCACCTGGGGATAGGTTGATTGGCAACACTAAATTGGCCCTAGTGTGTGAATGTGAGTGTGAATGTTGTCTGTCTATCTGTGTTGGCCCTGCGATGAGGTGGCGACTTGTACAGGGTGTACCCCGCCTTCCGCCCGACTGTAGCTGAGATAGGCGCCAGCGTCCCCCGCACCCCAAAAGGGAATAAGCGGTAGAAAATGGATGGATGGAGTTGTGTGGTCCTTTGTCCTTCTGTTGTCCTCTGTCCTTCTGTTGTCCTCTGTGTTTTTTATACAGTTTGATTTCTATTTTACTGTTTTAATTGATTTTACCCTTTAAAACTGTTTTTAATCATATGTAT
This sequence comes from Nerophis ophidion, assembly GCF_033978795.1. Classification (NCBI taxonomy): domain Eukaryota; kingdom Metazoa; phylum Chordata; class Actinopteri; order Syngnathiformes; family Syngnathidae; genus Nerophis; species Nerophis ophidion. Next base: position 68,519,585 of record NC_084614.1, read on the forward strand.
TTTTATATTGTTTTTATATTGGTTTTATATTTATTTATTTTTTGTTTTTATTCAGTCATGGGTGGAGCATAATATTGTTTTTTTAATATTGTTTTTAACATGGCTGTGCAGCACTTTGGAAACGTTCTTGTTGTTTAAATGTGCTATATAAATAAAGTGGATTGGATTGGATGAAAAATAAATACAAATACATATTGTTTTCCATTCTAAATAACAGAAGAGTTGCAGCAGCTTGAGAAAAACAAATTCATTATTTTTTTTACACCATCATAGAAGCACTATAGCTTCACAAAAATAGAAAGAATAGCAAGAAAACATCTTTTTTACTTTTATTTCGGACAAGAGGAAAGATGTAGCAGCTTGAGAAAAATAAAAAGAAATATCTATTGTTTTCCAGAGAGTTCCAGCAGCTTGAGAAAAACAAATAAATTAATTGTTTACACCATCGGGCAACAAAACATGTTTGTAGAAGCATTCTAGCTTCACAAAAATAGAAAGAATAGAAAGAAAACTTTTTTTTTTACTTTTATTTTGGACAAGAGGAAAGGTGTAGCAGCTTGAGAAAAATAAATACAAATATCTATTGTTTTCCATTTTAAATGACAGGGGAGTTACAGCAGCTTGAGAAAAATAAAGACGAGGAAGTTTTTACACCGTCGAGCAATGGAATATTTGCAGAGAGGCACACTAGCTTAAATAAAAAATAAATAAAAACTTAAATTGAGGTACTGGGTCAAGCAATTTCTCTTGGGGATCAATAATGTTTGATTAAGTCTAAATCATTTATCTTTTTATTTCAGATGACAGGGGAGTTGCAGCAGCTTGAGAAAAATAAAAATGAAAAACATGTTTTTACTTTGTCGGGTAATGGTATACTTCCAGAGATGCACACAAGCTTCACAACTATAAATGAAAATCGTTCTTCTAAAAAAATGTACTTCACACGAAAGTTGCAGCAGCTTGACAAAAATAAAGAGAACATGTTTTTTTAAACATTTAAAACAAATAAATAAAAGTCTTTAGGAGAGCCACAGGAGCTTGAGAAATATATATTTTACTAGAGTATTTTAGATTGCCAGAGCAACACAGGAGCGGTGCAGCAGCTTGAGAAAGATGAAGAAAGATAAGCGTTAAGAGGACTACAGTAGTTACAACTTAGCAATAAAAAACCCAACTGAGCAGCGAATCCTCGCCTCGTAAAACTAATCACCCCGACTCCGCCGTCTGCCGCCGTCACTTTGTCATCCCCGTGTTCTCGTGGCGTGCCGTGATAGGAAATGTTAGCACTCTTAACGCTAAAAGGGGCGGGCAAATGACTCAAGAAGCCGCGCTTTTGCAGCCACTGACCGTCTTGTCGAGAGGGGTGACGCCCAGAGAGATCCGTCTATCAGCACTTGTCGCCCATACAAGAGGAAGCAATAACTTAAAATACATTTTGTGTATATAAGGCAGTGCTTTTCAACCACTGTGCCGCAGTGTGCCGTGGTAGATTATCTAATGGCACCTATTTGGGTTAAAAATATCTTTTGCAAACCAGTTTGCAAGTTATGTGTTGTTGTTGAGTGTCGGTGCTGTCTAAAGCTCGGCAGAATAACCGTGTAAATACTATTCCATATCAGTAGGAATAGTATTTAAACCTAATTGCTTTGTAGGTGTCGGAAAAAGTGGGAGGCAGGTGCAGGTAAAAAGGTATCTAATGCTTAAAGGGGAACATTATCACAATTTCAAAAGGGTTAAAAACAATAAAAATCAGCTCCCAGTGGCTTGTTGTATTTTTTGAATTTTTTTTCCAAATTTTACCGGTCTCCGAATATCCCTAAAAAAAGCTTTAAAGTGCTTGATTTTCGCTATTTGCGATGCCCCTATGCATTTCCCTGTGACGTCATACAGTGCTGCCAATGTAAACAAACAACGGCGAATACCACAGCAAGATATAGTGACATTAGCTCGGATTCAGACTCGGATTTCAGCGGCTTAAGCGATTCAACAGATTACGCATGTATTGAAACGGATGATATGAGTATGAAAGTATTGAAGAAGAAACTGAAGCTATTGAGCGAACAGCTATTGACGCTATTCATAGCCATAGCATGGCCGAATAGCTGCGTTAGCATCGCCGGTAAAATGTACGGACCAAACGATCAGGACTTTCGCATCTTGTGACACTGGAGCAACTTAGATCTTTCAATTGGTAATTGCTTTTTTCGCATTAAATGTGGGTGGAAGGAAACGTAATATAGTTGCAACTGCATCTGCAGGTTATCCATACATCTCTGTGCCATGTCTGCTTTAGCACCGCCAGTAGATAGCATGTTAGCATTGATTAGCATAGCATGTTAGCATCGATTAGCTGGCAGTCAACATCAACAAAACTCACCTTTGTGAATTCGTTGACTTTATCGTTGCAAATGCATCTGCAGGTTATCCATACATCTCTGTGCCATGTCTGTCATCGCCGGTAAAATGTAGAGACACTCCCGCACATTCAATGGGGGTCTGGCGGCAGACACTTTCGCATCTTCGGGCCAGTGGTGCAGCTTGAATCCCTCCCTGTTAGTGTTGTTACACCCACCAACAACACACCGGCGAGGCATGATGTCTCCAAGGTTCCAAAAAATAGTTGAAAAAACTGAAAATAAAAGAGCTGTGACCCAATGTTTACAGTGTGATGAAAATGAAAATGGCGGCTGTATTACCTCGGAGACGTCACGTTCTGACGTCATCGCAAAAAGAGCGATAAACAGAAAGGCATTTAATTCGCCAAAATTCACCCATTTAGAGTTCAGAAATCGGTTAAAAAAATATATGGTCTTTTTTCTGCACCAGCAAGGTATATATTGACGCTTACATAGGTCTGTCTGGTGATAATGTTCCCCTTTAGAGGCCCACTGAAATGAGATTTTCTTATTTAAACGGGAATAGCAGGTCCATTCTATGTGTCATACTTGATCATTTCGCTATATTTTTGCTGAAAGGATTTAGTAGAAAACATCGACGATAAAGTTCGCAACTTCTGGTCACTAATAGAAAAGCCCTGCCTTTACCGGAAGTATGTGCGCGTGACGTCATGAAATGCAGGGCTCCACATATATTCACATTGTTTTTAATGGGAGCCACCAGCAGTAAGAGCAATTCGGACCGAGAAAGCGACAATTTCCCCATTAATTTGAGCGACGATGAAAGATTCGTGAATTAGGATATTGATAGTTAAGTAACAGAAAAAAAAAAGAAAAAGCGACGGCAGTGTGAGCGATTCAGATGTAATTAGACACATTTACTAGGATAATTCTGGAAGATCCCTTATCTGCTTATTGTTTTAATAGTGTTTTAGTGAGATTTTAAAGATTGTAAAGTAAAGATTGTAAAGACATACCTCGAGGTCGGATGGCTGCGGTGAACACACACTGTCTCAGAGAGAAGCCGAGGAGCCAAGCTCACAGCTGCTGCGGGACGGCGAATAATCCACTGATTATTGTGTTTTTTTATTGCAGGACAAACACAACACAGACCTTCCTAATCATTAAAAAGCCCACTGTTTAATATGTTTGTGTTAATCCTTCACTGATGAGAGCATTTGGCGAGCGCCGTTTTGTCCTACTAATTTCAGCGGACCTTGAACTCACCGTTGGGTGGACTGTGACTCAACATAAGATATATATCACAATTTCCCCATCCAAAAATATGATGGTTGACGTAGAGAAAACATGTTCGCTGCTTCACAACAAACAAAGAAACACCGGCTGTATCTCGGTGCTAAAGGCAGCTGCAATCCACCGCTTTCCACCAACAGCATTCTTCTTTATAGTCTCCATTATTAAATGAACAAATTGCAAAAGATTCAGCAACACAGATGTCCAAAATACTGTGTAATTACGCCATGAACAGTGACGACTTTTAGCTGTGTGTCGTGCAGCTAATATTTCCTGTCAGTCCGTGACATCACGCGTATGCATCATCATTCCGCAAAGTTTTCAACAAGAAACTTGCAGGAAATTTAAAATTGCAATTTAGTAAACTAAAAAGGCCGTATTGGCATGTGTTGCAATGTTAATATTTCATCATTGATATATAAACTATCAGACTGCGTGGTCGGTGGTTGTGGGTTTCAGTAGGCCTTTAAACCCCCAAAAAAAAGGCAAGTGCCACTAAGAAAAGGGATTGAAACTTAGGGAAGGCTATGCAGAATGAAACTAAAACTGAACCGGCTGCAAAGTAAACAAAAACAGAATGCTGGACGACAGCAAAGACTTACTGTGGAGCGAAGACGGCGTCCACAATGTACATCCGAACATGACATGATGATCAACAATGTCCCCGCAAAGAAGGATAAAAACAACTGAAATATTCTTGAAGGCTAAAATAAAGTAGACGCGGGAAATATGGCTCAGAGGAAGACATGAAACTGCTACAGGAAAATACCTAAAAAAGAGAAAAAGTCACCAAAATAGGAGCGCAAGCAAATAACTAAAACACTACACACAGAAAAACAGCAAAAAACTCCAAATAATTCACGGCATGATGTGAAAGGTGGTGACGGCACACCTACTTTGAGACAAGAGCTATAGTGATGCATGCTTGCTTAAAGTTTAAAGTCATGTCCAACAATTGACAACAAACGACTTTTTACTGTCAACTGAGTTTCGTTCTTTAATCATTTCTGCTGATGGTGTGCCTCCGGATTTTTTCAGCGCAAAAAATATGCCTTGGCTCAAAAAAGTTTGAAAAACACTGGTATAAAGAACCCACAATAGTGTGTTGTCCAAAATCTAGCCTTGGTGCTGGAATGTTTTTTAGTAAGCCCTAGTGCGAGGGTCGGAAACCCGCAGCTCTAGAGCTTTTTTCAAAAATGTATGAAAATGGACAAAAAATGGGGAAAATGAAAAATATATTTTTTGTTGTAATGTGTTTTTTATTGCAGGACAAACACAACACAAACCTTCCTAATTGTTAAAAATCCCACTGTTTATTATGTTTGTGTTAATCCTTCACTGATGAGAGCATTTGGCGAGCGCCGTTTTGTCCTATTAATTTCAGCTGACCTTGAACTCACGATTGTGTGGACTGTGACTCAACAGTTTGTTTCTTTGTACTACTTTCTCCGACGCTGCCACAGAAAGACGTGTTTATGCCACTCCTTCTTTGTCTCATTGTGTCCACCAAACGTTTTATACTGAGCGTGAATGCACAAAGGTGAGCTTTGTTGACGTTATTGACACTAACAACTATTCTGATAGCTGTTAGTGTGCCATGTTGTTCCAGACCACATCAAACGTTAACCAGCTTGCAAAAAAAGGTTGTAATAAATCCATTACAAGAAGACAGCCTGCCGTTTCCTTTAACTTGGACACAGACATCTACACCTTTGGCCATTTTAAGACTCATTTTCAGGCGTTATCTCACCCTCTTACCATGAATTGATTAATGTGGACCCCGACTTAAACAAGTTCGGGTGTTACCATTTAGTAGTCAATTGTACGGAATATGTACTGAACTGTGCAATCTACTAATAAAAGTTTCAATCAATCAATCAAACTCTAAGACATTTTACACAGTTTTTCCAATGTAAAAATGTGTCGAATAAATTTTGCATTTCAACATTTCTGTCAATGAAGATTTGCGTCAGCCCTCGACACAAAGTAATTTCGATAGTAGGTTACTGTAGCGAATATAGACATTTACATCATGTGTTGTCTTCATTAAACACTGATATAAGTCGTTTAAAGACATTTTAAAAGTAGGCTAATGTAGACACTTACATCATGTGTAACCTTTATTATAAGACTTATTTAAGTCTTTTAAATTTTTGCGGCTCCAGACGGATTACTTTTTTGTATTTTTGGTCCAATATATTACATGTGTATGTGTTTGTATATATGTATATGTGTATGGATGTACAGTATATGTATATATGTATAGATAGGTATCTGTGGATATATATATGTATATGTATATATATATATATATATATATATATATATATATATATATACTGTATAATACATATGTTCCTTCTTGACTGCACTTAAATGTAGAACATATGTAGAATATATTTACGTTATTCATATATTATATATATATAATTTATGTATTATATATTATATGTATAATTATTATATATATAATACATGATGTATATTATATATGATGTATATTATTTATTATTATTATTGTCTTTTGTGGTGCTGAATTTCCCCCAGGGATCAATAAAGTACTTTCTATTATATATATATATATATATATATATATATATATATATATATATATATGTATGTATGTATGTATGTATATATATATATATATATATATATATATATGTATATATATATATATATATATATATATATATATATATATATATATATATATATATATATATATATATATATATCTAGTATGTATACAGTATTAGGATTGTATGATATGCTGGTAGTAGTATAGCACCGCGATACTAATGAATCATATTCGGTACTATACCGCCTCTAAAAAGTACGGGCATGTACGCGTCTGTTTTACATACAATTATATGTATATATATATATATATATATATATATATATATATATATGTATATAAAAACATACATAAATTGTAGGAGATGGTAGATATATACACAATGTGGGCTCCTGGTGTTCTTCAAGTGAGGGAGGTGCTGATAAAGATTGCACAAAGTAATTGCAAGGCTGGTTCTGCAAAAAGGGGATGAAGACCCACTTCCACGTATAATTTCAAACGACTGTTCTAAAAGTACGTCCGATTAATGACTTAATCATATCTAAATGAAACAACTTGAGCCTCTGTTAATTGCCTTGGAGCCCCATGATGTTCTTTGTAAGTAAGTCATTATGGATTCTTCATCACAGGTAATTTTATAAGGCGTGCTTTATTAAGTTGCATAAAAGGACGTCTAAATGGCGTTAACGGGGGGGGGGGGCACAAGGCCGTTAACATACTCTAATATTCTGTATTGGTCTGTTTTGTTATTTAACAGTATTTCCTACTTTATGTGTTTTGTTATTTTCTCCCACTTTGGAAAGTGTGATGCTTTATTGAAATGAAGAAAGAAATTGGCCCCCAAAAGACAAAACTGTGTTTTCTTTTATCATTTGACTGCTCAGCCTTATCTTGGTTATTTCATTTTCTTAGGATTTTGTCAAGATTGTCACATGTGCTTTTTTTGGTTACATTTTCAGGCTCATTTAATCACAAAATCGCAGCGGCAGCTCAATTTTCACCTCTAGTGAGCATTTTATGCCCTTATAAGGACTGTCATATGTAGGCAGTTTGTTACATTCATTGCGATTGAGGCTCATTCTGGTGCACTATTTGGCTGCAACCACTAGGGGCGCGTGGGTTAAGTAGTTGCATTGATACAACGTTCATCAATCGGTATGTGCTTCACAAATCTGGACTGTCCTCAAAATGAATGATAACGTTAAAATTAGGGATGGCTGATATGGCCTAAAACCTATATCGCAATATATCATTTACCCTCTGGCAATAACGACATGTATCACAATGTTTTAAATAGCATATTAATTATGTAAATTGCTGTGAGTCTTTAGAGAAAAAGCGTATAAATTTAATTCACAATCGTAACTTAAGAGGTTGCCCTCTAGTGGGTTATTCGGACCACACACTGCCAGAAGAGCCAGGAATTTCAGGGTATAACAGTGTTTCCTTTTTATAAAAAGGTGCAGAGGCTTTTGCTTTTCAGCAAAGTGTCTTTGTCTGCTGCGTCTGCTCAGCAGCACCTCCAACCCCGACTACTTGTCTCAATACGGCTGCTGCTAATAAAGGTGACATGTGTTTGGATAACAAGGCCCACCTGGGCCATCTACAAACCTGTCGCTGTCTTCGAGGCTGGTCCTGGCAACCCCCCCGTTCCGCGGCAGGCCCCAAGCCATGACCCCCTCCACTGTAACATTTCACGTTTCATTTGAAGTGAAGTGAAGTATGTTTATATAACGCTTTTTCTCTAGTGACTCAAAGCGCTTTACATAGTGAAACCCAATATCTAAGTTACATTTAAACCAGTGTGGGTGGCACTGGGAGCAGGTGGGTAAAGTGTCTTGCCAAAGGACACAACGGCAGTGACTAGGAATGGCGGAAGCAGGGATTGAACCTCGAACCCTCAAGTTGCTGGCACGGCCACTCTACCAACCGAGCTATACCGCCACATTTGAAAAAAACAAAGTAAATAGTGCAAAATTACAAAACATTGGCAAAAACTACCTAAAATTATCACTAATATTGTCAATATTATTGCGAGACCAAACACTGATGTAATGATAATACATAACATTGCAAATATAACCTTTCAAAAGCAATAAACTTGTATATATCTCATATTTTTTTACCATTGTATTTGTAGCTTTAATTTATCCCACGAGACGGCATGAGTCCAATAAGCAATTTGGGCCGCCGTTTTTATATAATATACAAATAGTCAGCTGTCTGATAACTGCCATTTTGTCGCCATCTGGTGACCAACAAAAGTAACTCAAGTCAGTGGCCATTAATTGTGCATTAATGTGAATCAGTGCACAGCATTTACTTGTATGACCCAATCAAAACAACCTTCCCCAGTCATACTACGGAGAAAAAAAAATCTTCCAGCACAAAAATTCCACACTCATGGTCAGACAACACATCCTACTCTTTGAATTTTGTGGATAATACAAAAAAAAAACGTAACATAAAAAAATAAAAACAACACCCTTTTAAATCCATTACAAGGGGGAAAACTGCAAAACACTCTCTCCATACTTATCCATGTTTGGGGCATTTTAACTGAAAGTGGGAGTCAAATTTTCACATAAATATTATTTACATTAGGATTGTACAGTATACCGGTACTAGTAAAGTATTGCGGTACTAATGAATCAAAAACGGTAGTATACTCGCTTTGAAAAATATCGGTTCAATTTTTTTTTTTTTTACGGGGTGACGGCGCACCGTGCTGGTTTTATGCGCAGAGTAGCATGTTCAGCAGCGCACAAGTATGGAGTACTTAGAGCAAACTCGCCATGAAACCGCTAAAACATACCGGTGTAGTGAGATTATATTAATCACCCAAGGAACTTTAGCTATTAGAGTTTCGGTCGGACGTTTTTTCCGGTGTTGTTGTTTCCGGATGAGGAGAAACTGCTCTGTTATTGATTGAAGTAAAGTCTGAATGTCATTAAAACAGTTAGATCCCTCTTTTTACACTTACTCCACTCCCGTCCTTGCACGCTACACCGCTACAACAAAGATGGCGAGGACAAGACGCCGCCTAAGGTGAGCCACGTAAATAAGACCGCCCACAAAGCGGTGCATCCAGAAGCGACTGTCAGAAAGCGACTTGAAGATGATCTATAAAACATAATCGATGCAATATTTTGACCAAAAAAAACACAATTTCATGTTATGTAGACCACAAGGAAGTGTTTTACATTTAGAAAAAAATAATAATAATATGACTCCTTTAATGCGCCCTATAATCCGGTGCGCCCTATGTATGGGAAAAAAAATTGACTCGACCCGCTCATTTGCAGTGCGCCTTATAATCCGGTGCGCCCTATGGTCCGGAAAATACGGTAGTTACATTGCATGCAGTTGGTTTCAAATGGATCCAAATTTTTTATGTTTGGGTGGAATTTTTTAAAGAAAGACAGTTTTTTTAATACATTTAGAAATTTATCAGCTATTATCTGTTTTATGGAGGAATGTAGTAAAACATAGAACTGGCACCCAATGTTATTTAAAAAAAAAAAAAAAGTGGTGATTTTGAATTTAGACTCTATTCTGAATCGAATCAATACCCACAAGGATCGATCGAATTGAATCGTGTGGTGCCCAAAGATTCACAGCTCTCCTGTAAACACACATGGCGATTATCGCGGCTGTAGTTCATTTTTATTCATCTTTCAATCATTGGCTTATCAAATATCGGCACAGGTCTAGTAGAGATGATGGCTAAAGATGCAGTTTTAGAAATTCTCTATACCAGGGGTCACCAACCTTTTTGAAACCAAGAGCTACTTCTTGGGTACTGATTAATGCGAAGGGCTACCAGTTTGATACACACTTAAATAAATTGCCAGAAATAGCCAATTTGCTCAATTTACCTTTAATAAATAAATCTATATATATATATATTTATATATATATATATATATATAAAAAATGGGTATTTCTGTCTGTCATTCCGTCGTCCATCTTTTTTCCTTTTACGGAAGTTTTTTTGTAGAGAATAAATGATGAAAAAAACACTTTATTGAACGGTTTAAAAGAGGAAAAACACGAAAAAAATTAAAATTAAATTTTGAAACATTGTCTTCAATTTCGAGTTTTTAAAATTCCAAATTCAACCGAAAAAAATGTAGAGAAAAAGTAGCTAATTCGAATCTTTTTGAAAAAAAAAATAATAATAATTTATGCAACATCATTAGTAATTTTTCCTGATTAAGATTAATTTTAGAAATTTTGATGACATGTTTTAAATAGTTTAAAATCCAATCTGCACTTTGTTAGAATATATAACACATTGGACCAAGCTATATTTCTAACAAAGACAAATCATTATTTCTTTTAGATTTTCCAGAGCAAAAATTTTAAAAGAATTTCAAAAGACTTTGAAATAAAATTTAAATTTGATTCTACAGATTTTCTAGATTTTCCAGAATATTTGTTTTGAATTCTAGTCATAATAAGTTTGAAGAAATATTTCACAAATATTCTTCGTCGAAAAAACATAAGCTAAAATGAAGAATTAAATTAAAATCAATTTATTATTCTTTACAATAAAAAATAAAAAATACTTGATCATTGATTAAAATTGTCAGGAAAGAAGGGGAAGGAATTTAAAAGGTAAAAAGGTATATGTGTTTAAAAATCCTAAAATATTTTTTAAGATTGTATTTTTTCTCTAAAATTGTTTTTCTGAAAGTTATAAGAAGCAAACTAAAAAAACAAATGAATTTATTTAAACAAGTGAAGACCAAGGCTTTAAAATATTTTCTTGGATTTTCAAATTCTATTTGAGTTTTGTCCCTCTTAGAATTAAAAATGTCGAGCAAAGCGAGACCAGCTTGCTAGTAAATCAATACAATTTAAAAAATGGAGGCAGCTCACTGGTAAGTGCTGCTATTTGAGTTATTTTTACAACAGGCCAGCGGGCGACTCATCTGGTCCATACGGGCTACCTGGTGCCCGCGGGCACCATTTTGGGGACCCCTGGTCTGTACAGTATTGACTACAAACATGTGGGCGACGAGAGGAAATCTATATACAGTAAATATAAAATGTTGTTTTTTTTGTAGTGATGCGTGTTGGTTCGGCCTCCACACTTTGATTAGCGGATTATTCCGACCAAGTGGTTGGAGCGACACTGTTGACTCACGCCTGGAGTGACACTCTCTGCGTGAATCACAAAAAACAAATATTCAAGTGTCAGCTGATTTTTATTTTTATTTTAATTTTTTTTTCTGCACGTTGCTTCAGTCTGGTTGCTATCAGCAGCTGGCGCAACTTTAAAATTGGATTTTACCACACACACACAAACACACACACACACACACACACACATACATCCACACACTCTTGTATTTGTTACCTCCTCGAGACACCCGTAAAATGCCTACCTCTTTAGGCCCACCCTTTCCAGATATATAAATAAATAAATAAATAAATAAATGGGTTGTACTTGTATAGCGCTTTTCTACCTTCAAGGTACTCAAAGCGCTTTGACACTACTTCCACATTTACCCATTCACACACACATTCACACACTGATGGAGGGAGCTGCCATGCAAGGCGCTAACCAGCACCCATCAGGAGCAAGGGTGAAGTGTCTTGCTCAGGACACAACGGACGTGACGAGGTTGGTACTAGGTGGGATTTGAACCAGGGACCCTCGGGTTGCGCACGGCCACCGCGCCACGCCATCCCTAAAGATTTGTATTTACAACATATACAGTAATAATAATGTATACATACTATGGAAATATAAAAATGCTTGTGGTGAAAAATAAGTTGGAATTTCACAAGAAAAAAGTCACAATTTCACAAGAAAAAGGTCACAATTTCACAAGAAAAACGTAAAATTTTGGCTGTATTATAATAAAAGTTGTCATTTTACTCAACGCAAGTCAACATTTTACAAAAAAAAGTGAACACTTGTGCAATATGAGAAAAGTTGGAAGTTTACTCAATAATAGTTACAATTTTTACAAGAAAAGCTTAAAATGTTGGCACTTTTATGAAAAGAGTCAACAAAAGTCACAATATAATAAGAAAACTTTAAAATGATGGCAATACAATAATCATCAGAATCTTACTTCTGACAAAACTCATCATTTTACTCAAAAAATTTCACTATTTTACAAGAACAACCAAAAAATTGGCAATAATATGATAAAAGTCAGGATTTTATATGACAAATGTCATCATAGTGCATTAAAAAGTAAGAACTTTACATAAAAAAGTAAGAATTTTACGAGAAAATATTGCAGTATTACAGAAACGGAAAGAATATAAGACAATTCTTCCCAGTTTTATAAGAATTAGTTAGTTTGTATTTTAAAACATTTTTTGTTTGCATTTGTTTTTTAATTTTCATTATTCACTCCAAGGTATTACAGTATGTCTCTATATAATTTATTTATTTTTTATTAAGTTTGGCCAAAGGTGGCTCGTTTCAATTTCTTACACACACTTGTTATTACATATGTCCACCAGAGGGGGAGTACTTTTAAAACCGACACACACTCAATTTGAAAAATCCCTCCTAATTTTGATAGGTTTCACCAGAGATGCAGTGGTTTTCCGTATTGGGAACATGATTTATGTCCTAACTTGTTCACCGGTCCTCATATGGACGGTACTTTTCCTTGTTGATGTCTCAAGAAAGGTACAAATACAAGAACAAAAACACACACACACATGCACACACTTTTATATTTGTTACCTCCTGGAGACACCCGTAAAATGCCTACCTCTTTAGGACCACCCTTTCTAGATATATAAAGATTTGTATTTACAACATATACAGTAATAATAATGTATACATACAATGGAAATATAAAAATGCTTGTGGTGAAAAATAAGTTGGGATTTCACAACAAAAAAGTCACAATTTCACAAGAAAAAGGTCACAATTTCACAAGAAAAAACGTACAATTTTGGCAGTATTATAATAAAAGTCGTCATTTTACTCAACGCAAGTCCACATTTTACAAGAAAAAGTGAACACTTATGCAATATCATGAGAAAAGTTGGAAGTTTACTCAATAATAGTTACAATTCTTACAAGAAAAGCTTAAAATTTTGGCACTTTTATGAAAAGAGTCGGCAAAAGTCAAATATAATAAGAAAACTTTAAAATGATGGCAATATGATAATCATCAGAATTGTTATTCTGACAAAGCTCATCATTTTACTCAAAAAAATTCACTATTTTACAAGAACAACCAACAAATTGGCAATAATGTGATAAAAGTCAGGATTTTGTATGACAAATGTCATCATAGTGCATTAAAAAGTAAGAATTTTACATAAAAAAGTAAACATTTTACAAGAAAATATTGCAATATTACAGAAACGGAAAGAATATGAGACAATTGTTCCCAATCCTATAAGAATGAGTTAGTTTGTATTTTTTAATTTTTTTGTTTGCATTTGTTTTTTAATTTTCATTATTCAAACCAAGTTATTACAGTATGTCTCTATATAATTTATTTATTTTTTATTAAGTTTGGCCAAAGGTGGCTCGTTTCAATTTCTTACACACACTTGTTATTACATATGTCGACCAGAGGGGGAGCACTTTTAAAACCGACACACAGTCAATTTGAAAAATCCCTCCTAATTTTGTAAGGTTTCACCAGAGATGCAGTGGTTTTCTGTTTTGGGAACATGATTTATGTCCTAACTTGTTCACCGGTCCTCATATGGACGGTACTTTTCCTTGTTGTTTTCTCAAGAAGGGTACAAATACAAGAACAAACACACTCACACACACACATGCACACACTTTTATATTTGTTACCTCCTGGAGACACCCGTAAAATGCCTACCTCTTTAGGACCACCCTTTCTAGATATATAAAGATTTGTATTTACAACATATACAGTAATAATAATATATACATACAATGGAAATATAAAAATGCTTGTGGTGAAAAATAAGTTGGGATTTCACAACAAAAAAGTCACAATTTCACAAGAAAAAACTTAGAATTTTGGCAGTATTATAATAAAAGTCGTAATTTTACTCAACGCAAGTCCACATTTTACAAGAAAAAGTGAACACTTATGCAATATCATGAGAAAAGTTGGAAGTTTACTCAATAATAGTTACAATTCTTACAAGAAAAGCTTAACATTTTGGCACTTTTATGAAAAGAGTCAACAAAAGTCACAATATAATAGGAAAACTTTAAAATGATGGCAATACAATAATCATCAGAATCTTACTTCTGACAAAACTCATAATTTTACTCAAAAAATTTCACTATTTTACAAGAACAACCAAAAAATAGGCAATAATATGATAAAAGTCAGGATTTTATATGACAAATGTCATCATAGTGCATTAAAAAGTAAGAACTTTACATAAAAAAGTAAGAATTTTACTAGAAAATATTGCAATATTACAGAAACGGAAAGAATATAAGACAATTGTTCCCAATTTTATAAGAATTAGTTAGTTTTTATTTTTTAAATGTTTTGTTTGCATTTGTTTTTTAATTTTCATTATTCACTCCAAGTTATTACAGTATGTCTCTATATAATTTATTTATTTTTAATAAAGTTTGGCCAAAGGTGGCTCGTTTCAATGTCTTACACACACTTGTTATTACATATGTCGACCAGAGGGGGAGCACTTTTGAAACCGACGCACAGTCAATTTGACAAATCCCTCCTAATTTTGATAGGTTTCACCAGAGATGCAGTGGTTTTCCGTATTGGGAACATGATTTATGTCCTAACTTGTTCACCGGTCCTCATATGGACGGTACTTTTCCTTGTTGATGTCTCAAGAAGGGTACAACTACAAGAACACACACACACACACACACACACACACACACACACACACACACACACACACACACACACACACACTCAGACCCGTCAGCTTTGACTGCTCAAGTCAAGTGTGACATCTGGACTTGCGAAGGCCAATGATTAACGACTAATAAGCAGATTTGCTGCTGAATGTCATTAAAGTGGCTTGATTGAGTGTTTGGTAACCGCATTCAGGAAATAAATGAGAAACTGATGTTTTTATGGAGGGGGGGCGGGGGGGTTACACATAACGGCAGACTCCGTACACGACAGGAGTGCAATACTGTGCGACTCAAACGAGGACATGATATGCGAGTTGATGGTCTCTCCCTTCTTGCCCATCACCTCATGTGTTTATCTTCGATACCTTCAAGGTGTTTGAGAGACAGGGTTAGCCAAATTTTCCTGTCACGGACAGACAGCGCAGACGTTTTATTGCCGCCGTCCCCCATCCTTCCTCTTTCTGCTATTTCATATTTTATCTTACGACCCCCGCCAAGTGATAGACGCGGCGTGAAGGATTGTTGCCGTCTCGCCGGCTGCAGGCTTCAAAAGGAAGCGGTGGCGTGGAGAGGTTTCATTTTTATATTGTTTAAATTTATTTATACATTTTTTTGCACGACTTCGTCTGTCAGGTTTTTAATGATGTCCTCTCCGCCTTCGCTGAGCCTGTTTCTTCGCAGCCGTTACTTCAGATGCAGTACAGAAGGATCAAGAGATACACCGTTTACTGACCCCTGAGAGCCGGATCGGGTCGCGCTGGAATGAATTCCACTGTCAGGAAAAAAATAAAATAATTGGTGGATATTCGATAACTTTAAAAACAAACAAGCATGGGCTTCGAGCACGATTTAAAGGCCTACTGAAACCTACTACTACCCACCACGCAGTCTGATAGTTTATATATCAATGATGAAATATTAACATTGCAACACATGCCAATACGGCCGGTTTAGTTTACTAAATTGCAATTTTAAATTTCCCGGGACTTTTTTCTTGAAAACGTCGCGTAATGATGACGTGCACGTGTGACGTCACGGGCTGTTATGAATATGAGCGCTGCACACACACACAGCTAAAAGTAGTCTGCTTTAACCGCATAATTACACATAATGGACATCTGTGTTGCTGAATCTTTTGCAATTTGTTCTATTAATATTGGAGAAGTCAAAGTAGAAAGACGCAGTTGGGAAGCTTTAGCCTTTAGCCACACAAACACACGGTGAATCCTTGTTTAAAATTTTACGGAGGTGAAACTTTAGTATGGATCACAGCGGACATGGATCCCGATTACATGTCAACCAGCAGGTGTGGGTGAGAAAATTGTGTTTAAAAAGCCGCCTCTTACCGGATATGTGCCGTCCATACAGCTGCCGTCGACTTCCCCGAGACACTGCGCGTCAACACCCGGCCGTGGACGTACACTTCCGACTATCAGGTGCTGTTAAACTCACTAAAACACTAGCAAAACAATAGAAAGATAAGGGATTTCCCATAATTATCCTAGTAAATGTGTCTAAAAACATACGAATCCGTCTCAATGCTCAATTCTAGTCCGTCGCTATCAATATCCTCAAACACGAATCTTTAATCCTCGCTCAAATTAATGGGGAAATTGTTGTTTTCTCGGTCGGAATAGCGCTTTATGTTGGAGGCTCCCATTAAAATCAATGTGAATATATGAGGAGCCATCAACATGTGACGTCGTCGTCTGCGACTTCCGGTAGAGGCAGGGCTTTTCTCCAGTTGCGAACTTTATCGTGGATGTTCTCTACTAAATCCTTTCAGCAAAAATATGGCAATATCGTGAAATGATCAAGTATGACACATAGAATGGACCTGCTATCCCCGTTTGAATAAGAAAATCTCATTTCAGTAGGCCTTTAATTGTACAAATAAACTCACAACTTTGAATAGAAATCTCAGACACGCGGGACACGTTATTTTGCAGCCCCCACCTTAATATGAAAGTTTAATGTTAGTGCGGCCCGTAAGTTTTATATGAATGGCGCTTGACAGCGTTGTGTTATTTGGGTCCAAAATGGCTCTTTCAACGTTCTGGGTTGCCTACCCCTGCATTAGTGGAAAAGCGGCAAATGACTGAATGCGACAGAGGAAAAGTGGGGGATGCAATATTTATTTGTTGAGCACAGGGGCACCCCGACCTGTCTTCTTTGCACAGAGAAAGTTGCGGTGCACAAGGGATACAATTTGAAACGTCATTATACAACTAGACATGCAGAGGAGTATGCATTATTTTTTTGAAATATATTTTCTTGCGGCCCGGCCTCACCCGAACTCTGCATCCAGGGGCCCCCATGTAAATTGAGTTTGAGACCCCTGACTTTGAATAATGCCTTTTTACTGTCAATGCTACAGTGGGGCAAAAAAGTATTTAGTCAGCCACCGATTGTGCAAGTTCTCCCACTTAAAATGATGACAGATGTCTTTAATTTTCAGCACAGGTACACTTCAACTGTGAGAGACAGAATGTGAAAAAAAATCCAGGAATTCACATTGTAGGAATTTTAAATAATTCATTTGTAAATTATGGTGGAAAATAAATATTTGGTCAACCATTCAAAGCTCTCACTGATGGAAGGAGGTTTTGGCTCAAAATCTCACAATACATGGCCCCATTCATTCTTTCCTTAACACGGATCAATCGTCCTGTCCCCTTAGCAGAAAAACAGCCCCAAAGCATGATGTTTCCACCCCCATGCTTCACAGTAGGTGTGGTGTTCTTGGGATGCAACTCAGTATTCTTCTTCCTCCAAACACGACGAGTTGAGTTTCTGATTTATTAGATTGTAAAACAGTGCAAAATATTGCTCATTTGTAGTGGTCTTTCTTGAACCAGTTTGAAAACAAATATATAAAAATAACTAAAAACTTGTTTAAAAATAAACAAGTGATTCAATTATAAATAAAGATTTCTACACATAGAAGAAATAATCAATTAAAGTACCCTCTTTGGCGATTGTAATAGAGATCCATCTGGATTCATTAATTTAATTATAAACATTTCTTCTCAAAAAAATAAATCTTTAACAACAATATTTATGGAACATGTCCAAAAAAATCTACCTGTCAACACTGAATATTGGATTGTAGCATTTCTTTTTACAGTTTATGAACTTACATTCATATTTTGTTCAATATATGACAAATATATTTATTTATCAATAAATATATTTATAAAGGATTTTTGAAATGTTGCTATTTGTAGAATATATTTTTGTAAATCTCACGTACCCCTTGGCATACCTTCAAGTACCCCCAGGGGTACCCGTATTCCCATTTGAAAACCACTGATGTAACCAAATATTAACATTGCTCTATGTATACTTTTGACCCAGCAGATTTGCTCACGTTTTCAGTAGACCCTTAATACATTCATAAAAGAACCAAACGAAAAAATCAGCGATCCTGTTCTGTCTCCCTGTAATGTTTGTCTGCTCTGGAATGGGATTGTGCTGAAAATTATAATTTTCCCCTCTGGGATTAATAAAGTATTTTTACTTCTGATTCTGAAACTTCATGAATGTTTTTTGTGACCAACAAGTATGTGCTCCAATCACTCTATCACAAAAAAAACGAGTGTTGTAGAAATGATTGGAAACTCAAGACAGCCATGACATTATCTTCTTTACAAGTGTATGTAAACTTTTGACCACGACTGCATGCTGCGTAAGCGTGAAATGAATCTGCACGAGCGTAAAATGACTGTTTTGACACGAGCAGCAACATGCCCCATGCTACGTGTCTTACTGTGTCAAAGGAGAAGGTACATCATCATCTGCACAGGGTGGCTTGTATTCCGATGGGGGTGTCGTTACTTATGCAAACAAGCTCTCGTGGAGGGGTTGAGTGTGACAGCCACAGTCTTTAGCGATGTTTTGACACGTGGCAAACTGCATTGCGCGTGGCCCGCGTTATTAGCATGAGCCGTTTGAAGGCTTCCCACGCCGCGTACGGAGGTGCGAACCCCCTCCCCTGCGGACGCGCGCCCCCCCACACCCACGCAGCTAGGCCGTACCCTCCCCCTGCGAGAACCTTCTTGCCTTTCATCTTTGCATCCCAGTTCGTCTCGCGGGAAGGAGTGGGCCGCGGAGTCGTGGCGCCCGCCGCCGCGCGGAGGGTTGCGCTGATTTTAAATTAGCATCGTTCCCGGCGCTCACTCCCGCCAACCGAGCGGGACAGATTTGTTCTCCGCAGGGCACGAACTCTGGCGTTTTCTTTGTTTCGCATCCTGGTTAGAACAAAAACAAACGTGGGAATTAGTGCAAGCGAGCACCTTTGATGATACCAGTGTTTAAAATCGTTTTTTAGAGCGCCGCCTTGTTATCTTTGGGCTCTGCGGGAAGCAGTTCCTTCTTGGAAATGTCATCTTATCGCCCTGGGAATCGTGAATATTTTCTAATTCAACTCACGACATCCTCAAGTGCCAATGTATCAGCTGTGCATCAGTATCGACATAAGCGCCATCTGCCATTACAATGGCGGATGGCAGCAGATCAAAGGGATTAAGTCATCCCGCCTTCAGGCGTCAAAGTGTAATTGGTCGTCCTGTTGTCGTCTTCACATTTCCTTCAAACAGATCTCTTACAAAAATTGCTGCATAATGGCCGCGACATTGGATTCATCCCGTCTGGCCTTTTATACAGAACTCTGCAGAAGCAAGGTCTATCAGCTGTCTATCAGTATCGACATATGCGCTATCTGCCATTACAATAGCGGATGGCAGCAGATCGAGGGGATTAAGTCATCCTGCCATTGTTCCGCCTTCAGGCGTCAAAATGTAATTGGTCGTCCTCTTGTCGTCTTCACGTTTTTCTTTCAAACAGATCTCTCACAAAAATTGCTGCATGAGGGCCGCAACATTGGATTTATCCCCTCTTGCCTTATATACAGAACTCTGCAGAAGTAAGTTCTATCAGTATTGACATAAGCGCCGTCTGCCATTACAATAGCGGATGGCAGCAGATCAAAGGGATTAAGTCATCCCGCCATTGTTCCGCTTTCAGGCGTCAAAGTGTAATTGGTCGTCCTGTTGTCGTCTTCACGTTTTTCTTTCAAACAGATCTCTCACAAAAATTGCTGCATAAGTGCCGAAACATTTCATTTATCCCCTCTGGCCTTTTATACAGAACTCTGCAGAAGCAAAGTCTATCAGTATCGACATAAGCGCCATCTGCCATTAATGTAGCGGATGGCAGCAGATCGAGGGGATTAAGTCATCCCGCCATTGTTCCGCTTTCAGACGTCAAAGTGTAAGTGGTCGTCCTGTTGTCGTCTTCCTGTTTCTTTCAAACAGATCTCTCACAAAATTTGCCGCATACGGGCCGCGACATTGAATTTATCCCCTCTAGCCTTATATACAGAACTCTGCAGAAGGAAGTTTTATCAGCTGTCTATCAGTATCGACATAAGCGCCATCTGCCATCACAATAGTAGATGGCAGCAGATCAAGAGGATTAAGTCATCCCGCCATTGTTCCGCCTTCAGGTGTCAAAGTGTAATTGGTCGTCCTGTTGTCGACTTCACGTTTCTTTCAAACAGAGCTCTCACATATATTTGCTTCACAAGCCCCGCCACATTGGATTTATCCCCTCTGGCCTTTTATACAGAACTCTGCAGAAGCAAGTTCTATCAGCTGTCTATCAGTATCGACATAAGCGCCATCTGCCATCACAATAGTAGATGGCAGCAGATCAAGAGGATTAAGTCATCCCGCCATTGTTCCGCCTCCAGGCGTCAAAGTGTAATTGGTCGTCCTGTTGTCGTCTTCACGTTTCTTTCAAATGGATCTCTCACAAAAATTGCTGCATAAGGGCTGCAACATTGGATTTTTTCCCTCTGGCCTTATATACAGAACTCTGCTGAACCAAAGTCTATCAGCTGTCTATCAGTATCGACATATGCGCTTTCTGCCATTAATGTAGCGGATGGCAGCGGATCGAGGGGATTAAGTCATCCCGCCATTGTTCCGCCTTTAGACGTCAAAGTGTAAGTGGGTGTCCTGTTGTCGTCTTCACATTTCTTTCAAACAGATCTCTCACAAAAATTGCTGCATAAGGGCCGCAACATTGGATTTATCCCCTCTGGCCTTTTATACAGAACTCTGCAGAAGCAAAGTACTTTGCGACTCTCTTATGACCTTGATGCTACCTGACAAATTGCCAGTTCAAGTGTGTTTCAGTCATCACAACTCTTTCCCTTTCCACAGTTCCCTTTTACACAGGCTGTGCCTCAGCTCTGTTTCTTTCTTTGTAACTACCTCCAAGTTGAAAAATGTGCCAGCATTTCACACATTATGTGAAAGAAGCACTGTCTGACAAGTATTTTGTACGTCACACCAGATATTATCCCGCATCTTAATTTCCTTTTTCATACAGATATCCTGCAGACATGCTGCACCATACCCTTAATAGTAGATCTGGCATTTATCCACCTCTGCCTTTCAAACAGAAGCCAAAGTACACAAGATTCTACAGGAACTTTGTGTGCTTTCAAACAGCAAAACGGCTCATATCAAGGCTCAAAAATGTCAAGCTTGACCTCCGACTCTGTGGCAGTGCCGTTCAAACAAAATGACGACACTGGATAAAGTCGGTTCTAACACACTGTGTGAAAGGAGCACTGTCCAACAAGTATTTTGATTGTCGCACCAGATGTCATGTATGAAAAATGTCCTTCACACAACGATCCCATAAAGAGTGAAACAGAAGGAAGCAAGATTTTGCAGGAATTTTATGAGCTTTCGCACAGCAACACGGCTCATTTCAAAGAAAATTGTAGTACACCTCCAATTCTGTGTCAGTCCCGTTGAAACGTAATGACGACACTGGATAAAGTCGACCCTAACACACTGTGTGAAAGGAGTACTGTCCAACAAGTATTTTGTATATCACGCATCAAAAGTGCCCTTCACACAGCAATCCCGTAAAGTTTACTTACCATACTACAGGCAGTAGATCTGCCATTTATCTACTTTTTCCTTTCACACAGAACCCAACGGAAGCAAGATATTGCGGGAGCTTTGTGCTCTTCCACGCGCCAACTCTGTCTGTGTTGCTCACACAAAACAACCAGTCTTTGACACACTGTCTACTATTTTAAACATCATGCCAAAGGTTATCACCTATCCTATTGGGCCCTATTGCACAGAGAGATCCTTTAAAATTGCTGCACAAGAGCCGTAACATAAAATTAATCTATTTTAGCCTTTCATACAAACCTCTGCAGAAGTAAAAAAAAAAAAACAGCTGTCTCTGTTCACCCTTTCACACAGTCACATAGCTTTTCCCTGTTCCCTTTCAGACAGGCCTCGCCCTAACTCTGTTACGGCCTGGATGCTTCCTGAAAAATTCATATGTCAAGTGAGTTTCAGCAGCGTCTCACCTCTGTTGCTTTCTTTGGAACTACCTCAAAGCTGGAAAATTGGCGGGTTAATCTTAAATTCGTATGTGGTTGTGGTTTGTGCAGCCCTTTGAGACACTAGTGATTTAGGGCTGTATAAAGAATCATTGATTGATTGATTTGTTGATTGATTGATGGATGCTGTCACCCATCCAAATAGCCTCTTTTGCACGGAGATCCTGCCACATTGCTGCATCCAAGTTGCAACGGTAAATTTATCCACCTTTGTCTTTCACACAGAACAGAAATTGGACACTCTTGTTAGTGTGGGCTTTCACACAGCGACGTTGCTTTCAATCCCGCTTCTGTCACTATGAAAATTGACGGGTCAGTGCTGTTCATACAGCACGACGGCACTGGAGAAAGACGGCTTTGTCCGACAAGTGTTTTATCCGTAGCCACTTTTACACATACACAGACATCTCGCAAAATTGCTGCATCAGAACCAACAGTTAGTCTGTCATTTATCCGCATTTTTCCTTTCACATAGAAGTTGTCCCTCAGTGTGTGTGTGATTTCCACTCACATTGTCAGGCAGTTGTGTTTAAAATAAAAACAAAACCGTGTGAAAGAAGTACATTCTACAACTTTTCTATATTCCCTTTCACACAGGCATTGCCGTAACTCTGTTACGGCCTTGATGCTTCCTGAAAGATTGCTACGTCAAGTGAGTTTTAGCAGCGTCTCACCTTTGTTGCTTTCTTCGGAACTACCTCATTGCTGGAAAATTGGCGGGTCAATCTTCAGCTCTGTCAGTGCCCTTCAAACAGAATGACGGCACTGTCCGATAATTATTTTAAATGTCACACCAGATGTTGTCAGCCATCCAAATTTTTGCACAAAGGTCCTGCAAAATTGCAACTGAAAATGTATCCACCTTTGTCTTTCACACAGAACAGAAATTGGACACTCCTTGTAATAAGGCCTTTCACATAGCAATACCGCTGTCCTCTCATCCCTTTCAATCCCGCTTCTGTCAGTATGAAAATTGCCGGGTCAGTGCCGTTCATACAGCACGACGACCCTGGAAAAAGGTAGTATTTTATCCGTCCTGTGTCGAAGTAGCCACTTTTACGCAGAAATCTTGCAAAATTGCTGCATCAGAGCTAACAGTTGGTCCGTCATTTATCTACCTTTTTCCTTTCACACAGAAGTTGTCCCTCAGTTTGTGTGTAACTTCCACGCACATTGTCGGGCAATTGTGTTTGAAGTAAACACAACCGTGTGAGAAAAGTACATTCTACACACACTACCTTAGCTTTTCCTCTATTCCCTTTCACACAGGCATCGCCCTAACTCTGTTACGGCCTTGATGCTTCCTGAAAAATTGCTACGTCCAGTGAGTTTTAGCAGCGTCTCACCTCTGTTGCTTTCTTTGTAACTACCTCAAAGCTGGAAAATTGGCGGGTTAATCTTAAATTCTGTCAGTGCCCTTCAAACAGAATGACGACACTGTTCGACAAGGATTTTAAATGTCACAGAGATCCTGCCAAATTGCTGCCTCCACTTTTGTCTTTCACGCAAAACCGAAATTGGACACTCTCGTTAGTGTGGGCTTTCACACAGCAACGTTGCTTTCAATCCCGCTTCTGTCACAATGAAAATTGCCGGGTCAGTGCCGTTCATACAGCACGACGGCGCTGGAGAAAGACGGTTTTGTCCGAATAGTGTTTTATCCGTAGCCACTTTTACGCAGACGTCTCGCAAAATTGCTGCATCAGAGCCAACAGTTGGTCCGTCATTTATCCACCTTCTTCCTTTCACACAGAAGTCGTCCCTCAGTTTGTGTGTGATTTCTACGCACATCGTCGGGCAATTGTGTTCAAAGTAAACACAACCGTGTGAGAGAAGTACATTCTACAACAAACAACCTTAGCTTTTCCTCTATTCCCCTTTCACACAGGCGGCGCTCCGTTTCGGCTCTAAGACGGGCGAAATGAATCCTACATTCTCCGCTACGTGCCGTTCTATTTATTTTTAATGCGATTGGTTTCTGGCATATGTAAGAGATGACTCACTCTCTGTGTCACACACACACACACACACACACACACACACACACACACACACGGATTTAGAGCTTGTCTCAAGTCAATGACAGCTAAAAAGGTAACCACGGTAACCTCAAGTCTTTCTAATTGATTTTTTCTTTCTAATTATTGTTTCTTAATTGTAATGGCAGGTTACGTAAAAAGACTACAGAAAAAATATTTTTTGAAGTCCCCTGTAGGCCAAATTGGGCTTTTTATTTATTTTTATTTTTATTTTTTTAAATCTAACTCCTGTTACCAGGCAACAAGCCTTGTAAGCCCAGACAGTTGTCTGACTGCATTTGTTGGGGATATTATCGCCTGATTTGCTTAAGGAAATTGCTACACGTCGCCATGAGGGGGTTAATTATTGTCTGCTGAAAAGTGGAGATGAGTGGAAATTGAATCGGAGCGGGAGGAGGAGGAGGGGGGTTTTCTTTGCCACGGCAACCGCATGTCGCCGGACTTCGCCGAGGTCGCCCTGCCCCTCGAGCAGGGGGGGATTCATAATGCAGGAGTGTGGCTGTCCGAGTAGTTGTTTGTGACGCAGAATCAGGGGCGGCCTTTGCGTTTCTCTCCCGTTTGTGGGCATTTGTGGCAAAGGGCGACGAGCGAGCCAATTGGAAGTGACAGCCAGTCGCCCGACACCTCCAGGTGTCATGGCAGCAGCGTGTGTGCTTATCAGGGCGCCGACCCCCCAACACCACCACCTGTGTGCGTTTGTGTGTGTGTGTCCACTAGGGTTGTACGGTATACCGGTATTAGTACAGTACCGCTATACTAATGAATCATTTTTGGTACTACATCACCTCTGAAATGTACCCGTCCCACACCCCCCCGCGTGGTAGTCACCTCGTGGAGTTGCTGGTTTTACGAGCAGAGGAGCGTGTTCGGCAGCGCACAATCAAGGAGTACTTACAGTCAGACTCAGCGTGTAGACCATGGGTGTCAAACTCTGGCCCGCGGGCCAAATTTGGCCCGCCATGTAATTTCATTTGGCCCATGAGGCAGTGTCAAATTAGCATTAGAGCTGGTCCGCCAGTATTATACTGTATTATACCGCTGTAACACCGCATTCATCGCTAATACTCATACTTCCCAACCCTCCCAATTGTCCCGGGAGACTCCCGTTTTTTCAGTGCCCGTCTTGAAAATCTCCCGGGCAACCATTCTCCCGAATTTCTCCATATTTCCACCCAGACAACAATATTGGGGGCGTGCCTTAAAGGCACTGCCTTTAGCGTCCTCTACAACCTGTCATCACGTCCGCTTTTCCTCCTTACAAACAGCGTGCCGGCCTAGTCACGTAATATATGCGGCTTTTCACCCACACAAGTGAATGCAAGGCATACTTGGTCAACAGCCATACAGGTCACACTGAGGGTGGCCGTATAAACAACTTTAACACTGTTACAAATATGCGCCACACTGTGAACCCACACCAAACAAGAATGACAAACACATTTTGGAAGAACATCCGCACCGTAACACAACATAAACACAACAGAACAAATACCCAGAACCCCTTGCAGCACTAAATCTTCCGGGACACTACAAAATACACCACCCGCTACTAACAAAACAACAATTTTATTTTCAAATGTATTAGCCTGTGGAAAAAGTTCATGTTGATATTTATCTCAGAAGGCTGCAAATAGAAAAGAGGCATTCATTTTTTAATTTAAATTGTCTGTAATATGCCATTGATAATTTTTCGTTTGTTTTTTGAAAGTTGATTTTGCATGTCACTGTAAAGTTATGTAAGCCTTGCTTGTTCAATATTCAATGCAAAACCTGTTTGGGTCCCTATTAAAAGGTTAATTTGTTCAACCTTGGCCCGCGGCTTCGTTCAGTTTAAATTTTGGCCCACTCTGTATTTGAGTTTGAACGGACGCATTTTTGGGTTAAAGACTGGCGATAAAGGTGAAGTTATAACACTGAAAAGCCCTCAGGAAGAGGTGCTTTAAGACATGGCCAGCTAGCTAGGGGCTAAAGTCCATCCGCCGTCGGCAGTGTTTTAGCTACTTCCAAATCACTAATCCTCGCCTCCATGTCGACAAATAAAATAAGTTTCATACAGTTATCATCCCAATATGAACAAACGCCATTGGTGGATCTACACCCAACATCCACTGTGATGATATCAAGTACAGGAGCGTATCAAGTCGATACTACTATGATTACGTCAATATTTTTTGGCATCACAACATCTTCTTTCGTTTGTCAAAAATGTATAATGTGTTTATAAACTCAGAAAATATGTCCCTGGACACAAGGACTTTGAATATGACCAATGTATGATCCTGTAACTACTTGGTATCGGATTAATACCCAAATTTTTTGTATCCAAAACTAATGTAATGCATCAAACAACAGAAGAATAAGTGACTATTATAACAACAATGTAGATAGAACATGTTAAAAGAGAAAGTTAGCAGATATTAACAATAAATGAACAAGTAGATTAATAATTAGTCATATATATATATATATATATATATATATATATATATATATATATATATATATATATATATATATATATATATTTTTTTTTTTTTTTTTTATATATATATATATATTTTTTTTTTCTCCCTTGGCCTCCGTCTGCACCCCCTCTCCAAGGCCCAGGCTAAGACCGATTTTTTTAAATTTCATTTTAATCTTCTATTTCCCCCCCCCCTTGTTTACCTGTATCTCATCTTTTTTTGTAAGGGGCGCTGGAAGCCGGCAGACCCGTCAGCGATCCTGTTCTGTCTCCCTGTAATGTTTGTCTGATCTTGAATGGGATTGTGCTGAAAATTTTAATTTTCCTGAAGGAACTCTCCTGACGGAATGAATAAAGTACTATCTAATCCATCTAATCTAATCTAATATGTATATATATATGTATATATATATAAATATTCATATGTATAAACATACATATGTATATATATATGTATATGCATACATATATGTATACATATATGTGTGTATGTATGTATGTATGTATGTACATAAATAAATATACATACATATGTATATGTATACATATGTATATATACATATGTATACATACATACATATGTATATATACATATACATACATGTGTGTGTATATAAATACATATATATGTATATTTATATATACTGTACATATTTGTTTATATATATATATATACATATATACATATGTATGTATATTTATATATGTTTATATACATATGTATATGTATATATACATGTGTATATATATACATATGTACATCTATACATATGTATGTATATGTATATATACTGTACATATATACATGTATATAAACATATAAATAAATATATATGTATGTATATATATATGTATGTACCTTTGTATGTATATATATATATATATATATATATATATATATATATATACATATATATATATATATATATATATATATATATATATATATATATATAGTTTACTTGGGCTTTTTACCCTCGACCAAATTTTTTTAGCCCAATAGCCCCGAAATCAAAAAGTTTGGACGCCCCTGATCTACAAATGGGCAGGATATTTTCGATAAAAATAAGAATTTTATTCTGAAAACAAGCGTTATTCAACCGGTAGTTTTTAAAATAAATATTGTCACAATGTTGCAGAATCTTTAAACAATATTTTCAATGTGGGGAAAACCAAAGTGTTTTATTTCAATAGTTGTTTTCTCACTGTTAACATTATTGAACTAGAATAGACAAAATATAAATGTTCATGTCAAAATTAGGACTATGGCGTACAGTCAATGACTAAAAATAAGTCAATTGCTTTCCAAACTAGGGACATTTCTAGAAATAACATTTTAAATCTTGGCAAGTGGCAAACAATTTTCAGCGTCGAGATAAATTCACAAATCAGCTATTAATTTTAAACGCATCTTTCCATATTTGGCAGAGCTCCATGCAAAAAGGCCGTAAGACGAACCCTGACGTACAAATAACAACCTCCCCAAAATAAATTTCATATTTCACGTGCATCACCTTTGCATGCGCTCTGCAGTGGAAGCCCTCCCATGCGTAAAGAAAACCACCCGCGGCGTTTTGTGATGTACGAGCGGGGGCCATCGGAAGCGCCAAAAGTGGCCAGGTGACCAACGGATGCATGACATTTGTGGCGTATTTTGCCATAACAGTTCTTTGATGGAGAGATTTTTGCATTCCTGATACACAAAAGTACAGCTTTCACCCACGACCCTAATGAGGATTGAAGGAGGCGATATTACAGGACTGGTAGACTATGACAAAAACACATTTCTTACTACTTTTTTGTTGTGCATTTCTGTCAGTAGGGGGCGCTGCATAATAAATGTGTAACTGCACAGTGGGTTCAAACCGGGACAGTAACCCACAGTATGGCATTTTGGGGAGTTCTGAGTGTCTAGAACAGAGTTATGACAGTTTGATGATCTTAAAGTAGCAGTAGAGTGGTAAAAAAAGTTTACTTCATATGCTTAAAGGGGAACATTATCACAATTTCAAAAGGGTTAAAAACAATAAAAAATCAGTTCCCAGTGGCTTGTTGTATTTTTTGAATTTTTTTTCTAAATTTTACCGGTTCCCGAATATCCCTAAAAAAAGCTTTAAAGTGCTTGATTTTCGCTATTTGCCATGCGACTATCCATTTCCCTGTGACGTCATACAGTGCTGCCAATGTAAACAAACAACGGCGAATACCACAGCAAGATATAGCGACATTAGCTCGGATTCAGACTCGGATTTCAGCGGCTTAAGCGATTCAACACATTATGCGTGTATTGAAACGGATGGTTGGAGTATGAAAGCATTGAAGAAGAAACTGAAGCTATTGAGCGAATAGCTATTGACGCGCTATTCATAGCCATAGCATGGCCGAATAGTTGCGTTAGCATCGCCGGTAAAATGTATGGACCAACCATCAGGACTTTCACATCTCGTGACACTGGAGCAACTTAAATCCGTCGATTGGTAAGTGTTTTTTTCGCATTAAATGTGGGTGGAAGGAAACGTAATATAGTTGCAAATGCATCTGCAGGTTATCCATACATCTCTGTGCCATGTCTGCTTTAGCACCGCCAGTAGATAGCATGTTAGCATTGATTAGCATAGCATGTTAGCATCGATTAGCTGGCAGTTAACATCAACAAAACTCACCTTTGTGAATTCGTTGACTTTATAGTTGCAAATGCATCTGCAGGTTATCCATACATCTCTGTGCCATGTCTGTTTTAGCACCGCCGGTAAATAGCATGTTAGCGTCGATTAGCGTAGCATGTTAGCATCGATTAGCTGGCAGTCACGCCGCGACCAAATGTGTCTGATTAGCACATAAGTCAACATCAACAAAACTCACCTTTGGGATTTTGTTAAATTTATCGTTGCAAATGCATCTGCAGGTTATCCATACATCTCTGTGCCATGTCTGTCATCGCCGGTAAAATGTGGAGACGCTCTGGCACATTCCATGGGGGTCTGGCGGCAGACACTTTTGCATCTTCGGGCCAGTAGTGCAACTTGAATCCCTCCCTGTTAGTGTTGTTACACCCACCGACAACACACCGACGAGGCATGATGTCTCCAAGGTTCCAAAAAATAGTCGAAAAAACGGAAAATATCAGAGCTGAGACCCGGTGTTTGTAATGTGTTGAAAATGAAAATGGCGGCTGTATTACCTCGGAGACGTCACGTTCTGACGTCATCGCAAAAAGAGCGATAAACAGAAAAGCGTTCAATTCGCCCAAATTTACCCATTTAGGGTTCGGAAATCGGTAAAAAAAATATATGGTCTTTTTTCTGCACCATCAAGGTATATATTGACGCTTACATAGGTCTGGTGATAATGTTCCCCTTTAATTGTGTTTCATTGTACCAATTAAGCCACACGACCTACTCAGTGGCCTTGTGGTTAGAGTGTCCACCCTGAGATCGGTAGGTGGTGAGTTCAAATCCCAGCCGAATCATACCAAAGACTATAAAAATGGGACCCATTACCTCCCTGCTTGGCACTCAGCATTAAGGGTTGGAATTGGGGGTTAAATCACCATAAATGATTCCCGGGCGCGGCAACCGCTGCTGCTCACTGCTCCCCTCACCTTCCAGGGGGTGATCGAGAGTGATGAGTCCAATGCAGAGAATAATTTCGCCACATCTAGTGTGTGTGACAATCATCGGTACTTTAACTTTAACTTTTAAATTGGATGTCGATTTTAACTGAAACTGCCTTTAGGAGCCCTTTTTTTTCTCCTATTTTTTATTGTATGTATGATCGCAGAATACTGACAATACAGCCCAGTTGTGTGGGAATAAAAAATGGAAGGACCCAGCCGGAGAAGCTCGTAAACTCGCCCGACGATCCTTATATCGCTCTCGCGGCGACTTTGACATTGGGCGACGGCGTCGGGCATGTTCTTCCGGCTCGGCGCTCCTGTGTTTTCGGGGCCTAAAAGGGACGTGGAGGCGCTGTCGCTGTCACCGCTAATATCAACACGCTCCATGTGATCCAGCAAGGATGAGGATCACCTCCACGTGTCCGCACGTGACTCTTTTAAAATCCTCGCCGCAGCCTTGGCGGACTTTGCCGAGTTTCACGGTTGTCGGGAGATTTATTATCTGCAAGGTTGTTTTTTTTTTACGGTTTAATGGCGAGCTATTGCCGCCATCATCAGGGTCAGTTACAATTACATCCACGTTTACGCAGTGTTGGGTTGGTTGCTGCCTGCTAATGAGGGACCGGATTAAAAACCTGACATTTGAGACGTTTTACACACTACGCTGTCTTACTTTGGGCTCCCACTTAAAAAACACTCTGTCCAATCCCTAGTAAACTAAATATTTATTCAAGACACTTACCAGTAAAAATACCAAACCATGTTTTCAGAGAACTATAATTGAGTTTACACCATATTGCTCAGTATACTGGACATTTATCTGAAAAATGCATGCTCACATGCTTCAACTAAAATGCCAAAGTAGCAAATCAAAGAGAGCATGTTTTGTGATATTACACACAATATTTCACAGACTGCATTTTAACAATCCTTTAGAAAAGGGACCTAAAGATGATTTTAATCTACCGTATTTTTCGGACCATAGGGCGCACCAGATTATAAATCGCACTGCCAATGAGTGCTCTACTTTTTATCTTTTTTCATATAATAGGCACACTGGATTATAGGGTGCATTAAAGGAGTCATTTTATTATTTATTTTTTTCTAAATGTAAAATACTTCCTTGTGGTCTACATGACATGTAATGTTGGTTCTTTGTTCAAAATGTTCTATAGATTATGTTTTGCAGATCATCTTCAAGACGCTTTCTGACAATCGCTTCAGGATGCGTCGTTTCGTGGCCGGTCTTATTTACGTGGCTCACCTTCGGCAGCGTTTTCTCCCCGTCATCTTTGTTGTAGCGGTGTAGCGTGCAAGGACAAGAGTGGAAGAAGTGTCAAAAGATGGAGATAACTGTTTTAATGACTTTCAGATTGTACTTAAATCAATAACGGAGCAGCATCTCCTCACCCGGAAACACCGTCTGACCGGAATTCTCTAATAACTCAAGTGCCTTGGCTGAATAAAGTAAACTCACTACACCGGTATGTTTTAGCCGTTTAATGGCAAGTTTACTGACAGATATAAGAAAGGACTTTAAACTACTTTATATTAGAAATAAATGTCCCATAACAAGAAGATAGAGAAAAAGAAGAAGCTTATCGACTAAAAGCGTATGCACGCAATTATTCAGAATTTATGCATATCCCAAATACAGATCAGCAGGTACCAGAAAGTAAGAAAAGTTTATTTTGCATAATATTGCGAAACAAAATGCCAGACATGTCTTACCTTATACACACACCATAATAATACTCGTATTTTGAAACACATCAAGCAGTGCGGCTTCATAGCTTACCAAAGTCGTATTAAAACATTTTGATAGATTTTTGAGCGCTGTGTGTAATGTTCTATATTTTCAATGGAACATATTAAATGTTGGTGTTTTTTACTTGAGACATATTGCCATCATAGTGCAGTCTACACGTATCTCCTATGTTTGACTGCCATCTACTAGTCCAATATATCATTACACCATGTGCCAAATAGAATTGCTCCGAGGTCAGTAAGGAAAACCAGAATTAATCCGTGCATTAGAAGCACCGGGTAATAGGGCGCACTGTCAAGTTAAAAAAAAAAAAAATATTGTAAGTGTGCTTTATAGTCCGGAAAATACGCTACATTTAAAGCACTTCATTGGGGTCTACTCTAGATAATATGTATTAGATATGCTTCGGTGAAAATTTTGTGTACATTTTGCTCCACAGTCCCTTTAATAGCCTGCTTTTTGTGACTGTCTGCAAGTTTGCTCTGGAGGCGTTCCCATGATTGCAAATGAAACCACGCCCCAATTTCTCCAAAAGTATCATTATTTTTTGGTTTGAAAATGTACACTGTATGAGTGTATATATATCATGAAGTTGTTGCTGCACTTTTTTTTTCCCCAGACACTGTCTAGAGTAAAATTCCTAAACATTACTTAATTTGAGATTCACCCGGTTACAACATCAGGTACACCTGCAGACTCGTCGATCGGTTCAAATTCAGCATTAAAAAAAAAAAACTGAATCTGTGAAGGGAACGGAGGACATGGCTCTTCCTCCTCTGCCTGAGATCTTGAGTTCATGTCCGAATAAGTACGTCCACCGCGCTCTGACGTCCTGATGCAACCAGACAGCAAATCCCCGTGAACAGAAGCACTGAAAACTGCAAAATCTGCAAAATGTATGCACCTTATGATTTGACGGTTTGGCATTGTTTAACACGAGTATCCAAAATTGTGACAACATTACTAAGTCAGAAAAAAATTAATTCATCATCGGTTCCCCTTAAGGTTGGAACCATCCGTCTTGTGATTTTGGTTGACTGCCAATTTGGTCAGGTTTTGATTTTTTCCAATAAAAAAAATAATCATGGAAAATTTTAATTTTTGAGTAACATTTTATCATAATGCTTTGTTTTTATCAGTGTTGGCCCTGCGATGAGGTGGCGACTTGTACGCCGCCTTCCTCCCGATTATAGCTGGTATAGGCTCCAGCCCCCTGGGATATGCGGTAGGAAATGGATGGATGGATGGAATGTTTTTAGCGATTTCAAACAAATTGCAAAGGACATGCACATTAGCGCATTGGCCAAAATCTAGCCTTGATGCTGGAATATTGGGACTGCTTTTAGTACGGCACAATTTATTGTGTCTGTAGCTTTAAGGCTTGTGAGCTGTATTTGGCCACACCTTCATTGACCTGTCATGATTGTGTACTTTATCCACTTTTCATCCATCAATTTTCTACCGCTTGTCCCATTAGGGGTCGCTGGGTGCGGTGGAGCTCTCACGCCAAATTTCTTCCCCCCGACAAAAACCTTCCCTCG
Source organism: Nerophis ophidion (assembly GCF_033978795.1). NCBI lineage: Eukaryota > Metazoa > Chordata > Actinopteri > Syngnathiformes > Syngnathidae > Nerophis > Nerophis ophidion. The sequence continues at coordinate 68,553,500 of NC_084614.1, forward strand.
GGAAGAAGTTTGCCGTGACAGCGCCTCTAATGCCTGAAGGACCCCAATGAGGGTGTGGCAATACCAAGTTATATGACTCTTAAGGGTTACAGCTGCAAAAATAGCTTGAAAGGTTAGCATGCTGGAATGCTAATATTTTTTCCTCACCGTTATTTTTCACCAATGACAATCAGCCAATTATAATGCTTTTAAAACAGGCAGTTGTGTGGGCTGCTTTAAGGTCCTTCCACCCTCATTGGGGTCCTTCAAGCATTAGGGGGGCTGTCACGCCAAATTTCTTCCGGAGGGAAGGTTTTTGTAGGGGGGAAGAAAATTGGCGTGACAGAGCCTATCTCAGCTGCATTCAGGCGGAAGGCGGCGTACACCCTGGACAAGTCGCAACCTCATCACAGGGCCAACACAAATAGACAACTATCACAATATTGGGCCAATTTAGTGTTGTCAATCAACCTATCCCCAGGTGCATGTATTTGGAAGCGGGAGGAAGCCGGAGTACCCGGAGGGAACCCTCGCAGTCACGGGGAGAACACGCAAACTCCACACAAAAAGATTCCAAGCCCGGGATTGAACGCAGGACCTTTGTATTGTGAGGCACATGCACTAACCCCTTTACCACCGTGCTGCCCACTTTTCACATCAACAATGCAATTCTGTACTCGTGCAAAGTAATCGATGCCACCTAACCCCATACAACAAGGCAGATACCACATACACAAACGTTAGCAACATTAGCATAGTAAATGAGCTACAGTGCTAACAATACAGTCAAATAGTTACAGTAACATCATCCTGTTAGCATATAGGAAAAAAATATTTAGCTGACTGATATTCTCAGCAGCGCTGCAAAGTGCATTTTCACATGTGTAGCGAAGCCTGCTTGATTGTTTTTACAAAAATGTTGGGCATATTTCAGGGTGGGACTAACGGTAAATGGGTTATAATTGTATAGCGTTTTCTACCTTCAAGAAACTCAAAGCGCTTTGACACTATTTCCACATTCACCCATTCACATACACTGATGGCGGGAGCTGCCATGCAAGGCCCCTAACCACGACCCATCAGGAGCAAGGGTGAAGTGTCTTGCTCAAGAACACAACGGACGGGTTGGTAGAAGGTGGGGATCGAACCAGGAACCCGTCCCCAATAAACTAATGGGTGGGTCAGAGGCGGTATCGTGTACATGATGCGAAACGTTTTTTCTTTTGTGAGGTCGTCAAAACAAAACCTCTTCTCTCAAAAGTGCTGCACAAGTGAGGAAAATAGATTTGTCTCACATTTGGTGCTCATTAACAGACTTTTACTGGCCCATATTACCCTAAAACATCATTAAAAAATAGCTGTTTTGCATATGTAACTTGACTAACAGAAGGCTTTATTCTAAGACGTGTAGCGGAGCATGTTTACTTTCAAAGATTCTATGGCCTCAAGGTAATTGCCTTTCGAGGTTTGCCTATAACATATATGTATATATGTATATATATGTATATATATATATATATACTGTGGGGTAAAAAGTATTTAGTCAGCCACAGGTCTGTAATTTTCATCATAGGTACACTTCAAATGTGAGAGACAGAATGTGGAAAAAAAAATCAGGGAATTCACATTGTCGGAATTTTAAAGAATTTATTTGTAAACTATGGTGGAAAATAAGTATTTGGTCAGTCATTCAAAGCTTTCACTAATGGAAGGAAGTTTTGGCTCAAAATCTCACGATACATGGCCCCATTCATTCTTTCCTTAACACGGATCAATCGTCTTGTCCCCTTAGCAGAAAAACAGCCCTAAAGCATGATGTTTCCACCCCCATGCTTCACAGTAGGTGTGGTGTTCTTGGGATGCAATTCAGTATTCGTCTTCCTCCAAACACGACGAGTTGAGTTTATACCAAAATGGATACATGGATGATACAGCAGAGGATTGGGAGAATGTCATGTGGTCAGATGAAACCAAAATAGAACTTTTTGGTATAAACTCAACTCGTCGTGTTTGGAAGAAGAAGAATACTGAGTTGCACCCCAAGAACACCATACCTACTGTGAAGCATGGGGGTGGAAACATCATGCTTTGGGGCTGTGTTTCTGCTAAGGGGACAGGATGATTGATCCGTGTTAAGGAAAGAATGAATGGGGCCATGTATCGTGAGATTTTGAGCCAAAACCTCCTTCCATCAGTGAGAGCTTTGAATGGTTGGCCAAATACTTATTTTCCACCATAATTTACAAAAAAAATCTTTAAAATTCCTGCAATGTGAATTCCTGGATGTTTTTTTCACATTCTGTCTCTCACATTTGAAGTGTACCTATGATGAAAATTACAGACCTCTGTCATCATTTTAAGTGGGAGAACTTGCACAATCAGTGGCTGACTAAATACTTTTTTGCCCCACTGTGTGTATGTATATATATATATATATATATATATATATATATATATATATATATATATATATATATATATATATATACATATATATATATATTATATATCTTCGAGCCCATCCAAGCTAAAGAGGTTTTATTTATAACATATATCATTGCCCCTTCTCACCTTCACATCGTCTATTTCCCTCTCTCCTCATTCTGCCGCCCCGGTGCCGAGCGTTTCCTCGTCTCTTATCTGTGCCATAATCGCCTCCTCTCTCACAGAGAGGCGAAAAAAAAAATAAAAAAAATAACAAAACAAACAATTCCCCTCTGCAGCTCCCTTCTAACATGTTTAAAGTAATTCGGTTAGGGAGCTAAGCAACAACGGCGTGATGGACGACTTAACCCCCGTCGCTCCGGGTTGAATGGAAAGGAACCGTTCCATTGTGCGCGATAGCGATCTGAAAGCGGCCATGATGAGGCAGCACTGAACACATTGCGCACAAAGTGGAAAAGTACACCTAATCCTGCACTCATGTCAGCAGATCTAGCAGAAAGTTGTATGTCGAATACACATCTTATTATTAATGCTTTATTACAGACCTTGTTTGAACAATTGCATGATTTCTTGCGGTGAATATCATGTCTTCATCTATCTTTTCTGGGCGCTTTGAGCTGCCCTTTTGTGCCAAAGAATAGAAACGGGGATGACAGGATTATTTCAAGAGAATATAAATGTCAGATGGAGTGCAAAATCGATGAAATGCCACAATATCCTTCCTGCATATTACAAAACCAGTGAAGTTGGCACGTTGTGTGAATTGTAGGGGTGTAATGGTACACAAACATTTCGGTTCTGTAAGTACCTCGGTTTAGAGGTCACGGTTCGGTTCATTTTCGGTACAGTAAGAAAACTACAAAATATAAATTTTTTGGTTATTTATTTACCATATTTGTAAACAATGGCATAACATACATATACACACAGGGTCCATTGCCAGGGTTAATGTGGTCAACGTGTATAAAATAAAAACAAAATAAGATAAGGCTCAGAATGGTTTCGTAACAAAACCTTTCTACATATAAAGTGCTTTTTTTTTGATTGATTGAGACTTTTATTAGCCTGGCTAACTTGGCAGCAAGATGATATATGGGATCATTGTTCTTCCACCATAGAAGTGGGTCAAAATCTAGTGTTTAATGCAATGTGGACTTAAATCTGCTGCTATAAAAACATTTATTATTGCTTTAGCCCTGCCTGACTCACTGAGGAGAAGCTGCTTGAATACGGTGGTGACGCTTCAAAGGGGTTAGTATGTGTTATGAGAGTAGAGTGTGTGTGTGGCCCTTTAATATGTGACAGCATGTGAGGTGAGTGATGTCAGTGAGTGTGTGGGCGGGTGAAGTGGGGGAAGGTAGCGTGAGTGCGGGAGTGGCCGGTGTTTTGTTGGATTGGCTGTGTGCAAGAGCTCAATAAAGCCACGATTTGCAACTAATCGCCAGACTCTTCATTTACTGTGGAGACCCACTGCCGGGTAGTGTGAAGGGTGTTGCCCCTGAGAATACATCAGCCCTGGAGGAGTGTTTCCCCTGCGCTCCTCGACTTGGAGCCGAAAGCAGGAAAGGTGCAATACATGTTTGACGTGTTGTCAGAAGCAGCTGCTGAACAATAGCGGCAAACCTCCGTCCTCCATTGTTGTATCGCGCAGCCAAAGTGTTCCCAAACGGGAGATGTTAACGAGGCAGGAGGGTCTTCCAGCTCTGGCTTTTACATGTTGTCCTAGCCCGGTCGCTGCTAGTATGTCTACTCGTTCAGTACACCTCCGAACCGAACCGAAACACCCGTACCGAAACGGTTCAATACAAATACACGTACCGCTACACCCCTAGTGAATTGTAAGTAAAAACAGAATACAATGATTTGCAAATCCTTTTCAACGTATGTTCAATTGAATAGACTGCAAAGACAAGATATTTAATATTCAAACTGAGACACTTAATTGTTGTTTGCAAAATAATCATTAACTTAGAATTTAATGGCAGCAACACATTGCAAAAAAAGTTGGCATTTTTACCACTGTGTTACATGGCCTTTCCTTTTAACAACACTCAGTACACTGCAAAAAGTCAGTGTTCAAAAACAAGGAAAAAAAAGCAAAATTATCTGCCAATAGAACAAGAAAATTTGGCTTGTCAAGACTTTCCAAAACAAGTAAAATTAGCTAACCTTAATGAACCCCAAAATACCTTAAAATAAGTTTATCCTCACTAATAACAAGTGCACTTTTCTGGGTAGGAAAAAAAATAAACCTTTTGCTCAATATGTTGAAAAATATTCTTAAATGAAGTAAATGCTAGTGTTTTATGCGCTCGGCATCATGATTTTTTTATTTATATATTTTTTTTCATGCTTGAAGTAAGAAATTATTTCTTAAAAAAAAAGTAGTTTTATACTTGTGAGTGTTAATGACACAGCTTTGCAACAGTTGATATTCTAGTTTCAAATCTGTTTTACTCATTATAGGTCATAAAATCTCAGCAAGAAGCTGTAATATCTTACTGAGATCATTTAGGACCAAAACCCTTAAAACAAGTAAAACATTCTAACATATAATCTGCGTAGTGATAATAATTATCTTATCAGTTATAAAATAAGCAAACATCACCCTTTTTTGAGATATTTAATCTTACTAAGATTTCAGTTTTTGCAATGTAAATGTATGGGAACTGAGGAGACCAATTTTTGAAGCTTTTCAGGTGGAATTCTTTCCCATTCTTGCTTGATGTACAGCTTAAGTTTGTTCAACCGTCCGGGGTCTCCATTGTGGTATCTTCTTATTACGACACACATTTAGTATAATTTGATGATCAAAAGAAAAAGTCCACTTTTAGAGGCGTGTTTGTAGAATTTGCTGCTTTGTTCTTCTCACAAAATTAGAAAAAAATTTAAGAAAGTCGCAATTTACCTTTCTTTATTTGTTTGTAAGATACAGTGGGGCATAAAAAAATTTAGTCAGCCACCGATTGTGCAAGTTCTCCCACTTAAAATGTATCCATTTTGCTATAAACTCAACTCGTCGTGTTTGGAGGAATAAGAATACTGAATTGCATCCCAAGAACACCAAACCTACTGTGAAGCATGGGGGTGGAAACATCATGCTTTGGGGCTGTATTTCTGCTAAGGGGACAGGACAATTGATCCGTGTTAGAAAGAATGAATGGGGCCATGTATCGTGAGATTTTGAGCCAAAACCTCCTTCCATCAGTGAGAGCTTTGAATGGTTGACCAAATACTTATTTTCCACCATAATTTACAAATAAATTCTTTAAAATTCCTACAATGTGAATTCCTGGATGTTTTTTTCACATTCTGTCTCTCACATTTGAAGTGTACCTATGGTGAAAATTACAGACCTCTGTCATCATTTTAAGTGGGAGAACTTGCACAATCGGTGGCTGACTAAATACTTTTTTGCCCCACTGTAGTTTCCAAATGTGGTCGCAATGTGACTTAACTGTTATGATCTGCTGCCCGGATCATAGTCTATTTACGTTTTTCGGTTCACTTGTGAATGTGAATTATATGTGAATTATATTTATATAGCGCTTTTCTCTAGTGACTCAAAGCGCTTTACACAGTGAAACCTAATATCTAAGTTACATTTAAACCAGTGTGGGTGGCACTGGGAGCACGTGGGTAAAGTGTCTTGCCCAAGGACACAACGGCAGTGACTAGGATGGCGGAAGCGGGAATCGAACCTGCAACCCTCATGTTGCTGGCACGGCCACTCTACCAACCGAGCTATACCGCCCCACTTGTGTTCTCAGCACCTTTTGCGTTTGTATGTCTGGGTTGCCATGACGGCAGATTACATTCACCTGCCTCTGGTTAATGTTCGGGACGCGCACCTGTTGCCTGGGCACTAATCAGAGGGCTATTTAGTCCATGCCTTGGCCTCACTCGGTCTGGCTTCCTAAATTTGTTTTATACAACAGATGACGGCGTTTGATTCCTGTTCTGTACCTGCTAGCTTCCACAATAGGCTCTTTTTACCTTCTGGCTCCCACGCTAGCTCTTTTAGTTTCTGCCTTAAGTGCTATGAGCACGTTTTTCTTTGTTACCGTCTTATTTCTAAATAAATTATTTGTTTCTACCTGCACGCTTTGTCCGAAGGCTGATCTGCATTCCTGGGAGAACAAACCTCGCATCACGATGCGACCCGGTTGTCACAAAAACTTCTAGAACGAGCGCACTCTTGTACATCACAAAGCACCCCAAAATGGCTGACTTTCTATGCAATGTCATCTATCTCTACTTTGTATTTATTTGTCCGTCTATTCATGTTAGACACGCCTGCTAAATTGCACGTCGCTGAGTAAAAAACAGGCTTAAGAGGGCTGAATTTTTTTAAATGTATGACTGACTGCTTTCCTGGTGGCTTCTTTTACTGTTTGGAAACAAATGTGCCTTCAAATGGCGACATGATTTGTTTATAACCCGCACCAACTGTCTGTTGCAACATTAATGCTTCCGACAATCCCCAATGAAACGTGAGGTTAATTTATTGAACGGATCCGTCTCATTTCCCCCATTCATCCTAGTTTTTGACAATTACAGTGGGGCAAAAAAGTATTTAGTCATCTACCGATTGTGCAAGTTCTCCCACTTAAAATGATGACAGAGGTCTGTAATTTTCATCATAGGTACACTTCAACTGTGAGAGACAGAATGTGAAAAAAAACATCCAGGAATTTACATTGTAGGAATTCTAAAGAATTTATTGTAAACTATGGTGGAAAATAAGTATTTGGTCAACCGTTTAAAGCTTTCACTGATGGAAGGAGGTTTTGGCTCAAAGTCTCACGATACATGGCCCCATTCATTCTTTCCTTAACACGGATAAATCGTCCTGTCCCCTTAACAGAAAAACAGCCCAAAGCATGATGTTTCCACCACCATGCTTCACAGTAGTTATGGTGTTCTTGGGATGCAACTCAGTATTCTTCTTCCTCCAAAAACGACGAGTTGAGTTTATACCAAAAATTTCTATTTTGGTTTCATCTGACCACATGACATTCTCGCAATACTCTGCTGTATCATCCATGTATCCATTTTGTATAAATTCGGGTTCCCGTCGTGTTTGGAGGAAGAAGAATACTGAGATGCATCCCAGGAACACCACACCTATTGTCAAGCATGGGGGTGGACACATCATGCTTTGGGGCTGTTTTTCTGCTAAGGGGGACAGGACGATTGATCCGTGTTAAGGAAAGAATGAATGGGGCCATGTATCGTGAGATTTTGAGCCAAAACCTCTGTCCATCAGTGAGAGCTTTCAATGGTTGACCAAATACTTATTTTCCACCGTAATAAATTCTTTAAAATTCCTACAATGTGATTTCCTGGATGTTTTTTTTTCCACATTCTGTCTTTCACAGTTGAAGTGTACCTATGATGAAAATTACAGACCTCTGTCATCATTTTAAGTGGGACAACTTGCACAATCGGTGGCTGACTAAATACTTTTTTGCCCAACTGTATGTGGGTAGGGGCTTCTCCAGGGTGTACCCCGCCTATCATCCGAATGCAGCTGAAATAGGCTCCACCGACCCCAAAAGGGACAAGCGGTAGGAAATGGATGGATGGATGTTGGTAGGGAGCGCCGCTAAAAATGTATGAATTTACAAAATAGTGCGTTGATGCATTAAACCGTCGTCGGAAATTTGAGGGAAGATCTGAACTTATGGAATGAAGTGAGGATATTTTGCTGCCTTGCTTTTCTCATAAACTACTATTAAAATTCAAAATTTTCGCAGTTTAGCATCACCTATCAGTCTAGAAAATGTAGTTCAAATTTTGTTGAAATCTGGTAAATGTTCTAGGATGAGCTCGCTCTTGCACAGCAATCCTGGAAATGACCGTGGGGTCAATTTATTGAAAAAAAAAAAAAGGTCTGTTCTATTTCACACGTTTCATCTTAGTTTTATGTCAGTTATGTCATTAGGAGGCGCCACTGACACAACAACCCGCCGAAGGAAATTTGGGGACTATATGAACTTCTTGAATGAAGCTCGGATAATTTTATGATCAAAAGGAAAAAGACACTTTTAGAGGCTTGTCAGCAGAATTTTCTGCCTTGTTCTTTGCACAAAATACAACACAAATTTAAGAAATTTGCTATTTATCTTCACCTATCTGTCCATAATATGTGTTCCAAAGCTTTTTGCAATCCCAAAGGAAATATGGGGACTATCTGAACTTCTAGGATGAAGCTAGGAAGATTTGATTATCAAAAGGACAAAGCCACTTTTGGAGGATTGTCAGCAGAATTTTCCGCCTGTTCTTCTCACAAAATTAGAAAAAAATTTAAGAAATTCGATATTTACCTTCGCTTATCCGTCCGTAAAATGTGTTCCAAATCTGGTCGCAATCCCAAAGGAAATTTGGGGACTACCTGAATTTCTGGGATGAAGCTAGGATAATTTGATGGTCAAAAGGAAAAATTCACTTTTAGACGCTTGTCAGCAGAATTTGCCGCCTTGTTCACACAAAATTAGACAAAAATGTAAGAAATTCGGTATTTACCTTCGCTTATCTGTCTGTAAAATGTGTTCCAAATCTGGTTGCAATCCCAGAGGAAATTTCGGGACTATCTGAAATTCTAGGATGATGCTCTGAGAACTTGATTATCGAAAGGAAAATGCGACTTTAAGAGAATTGTCAGCAGAATTTGCCGCCTTGTTCTTCTCACAAAATTAGATGCAAATTTAAGAAATTCGCTATTATCCTTAGCTTATCTGTCTGTAATGTGTTCCAAAACTGGTCGCAATCCCAAAGGAAATTCGGGGACTATCTGAACTTCTAGGATGAAACTAGGATAATTTGATGACCAAAAAGATAAAGCCACTTTTAGATGCTTGTCAGCAGAATTTGCCGCCTTGTTCTCACAAAATTAGACAAAAATGTAAGAAATTAGATGATTACCTTCGCTTATCTGTCCGTAAAATGTGTTCCAAATCTGGTCGCAATCCCAAAGGAAATTTGGGGACTACCTGAATTTCTGGGATGAAGCTAGGATAATTTGATGGTCAAAAGGAAAAATTCACTTTTAGACGCTTGTCAGCAGAATTTGCCGCCTTGTTCACACAAAATTAGACAAAAATGTAAGAAATTCGCTATTTACCTTCGCTTACCTGTCCGTAAAATGTGTTCCAAATCTGGTTGCAATCCCAGAGGAAATTTCGGGACTATCTGAACTTCTAGGATGAAGCTCTGAGAATTTAATTATCGAAAGGAAAATGCCACTTTAAGAGGATTGTCAGCAGAATTTGCCGCCTTGTTCTTCTCACAAAATTAGACGCAAATTTAAGAAATTCACTATTATCCTTAGCTTATCTGTCTGTAATGTGTTCCAAATCTGGTCGCAATCCCAAAGGAAATTCGGGGACTATCTGAACTTCTAGGATGAAACTAGGATAATTTGATGACCAAAACGATAAAGCCACTTTTAGATGCTTGTCAGCAGAATTTGCCGCCTTGTTCTCACAAAATTAGACAAAAATGTAAGAAATTTGCTATTTACCTTCACTTATCTATCCGTAAGACATGTTCCAAATCTGGTTGCAATCTGACCAAACCTATAGGACCAGCTCCCTCTAGAAAATGGGTGTCAAACTCTGGCCCGCGGGCCAAATGTGGCCCGCCGTGTAATTTCATTTGGCCCTTTAGGCAATGATAAATTAACATTAGAGCTGGCCCGCTGGTATTATACAGTGGCGGTGCCGCTGTATCACTGCATTCAACGCTAATTCTCATACTTGCCAACCCTCCCGATTATTCCAGGAGAATCCCGAATTTCAGTGCCCCCTCCCCCGAAAATCTCTCGGGGCAACCATTCTCCCGAATTTCCACCCGGACAACAATATTGGGGGCGTGCCTTAAAGGTACTGCTTTTATCATCCTCTACAACCTGTCGTCACGTCCGCGTTTCCTCCATACAAACAGCGTGCCGGCCCAGTCACGTAATATATGCGGCTTCTAAACACACACAAGTGAATGCAAGGCATACATGTCACACTGAGGGTGGCCGTGTAAACAACTTTAAGGGGGGTGGGGGGGTTGCCCACATCTGAGGTCCTCTCCAAGGTTTCTCATAGTCAGCATTGTCATTGGCGTCCCACTGGATGTGAATTCTCCCTGCCCACTGGGTGTGAGTTTTCCTTGCCCTTTTGTGGGTTCTTCCGAGGATGTTGTAGTCGTAATGATTTGTGCAGTCCTTTGAGACATTTGTGATTTGGGGCTATATAAATAAACATTGATTGATTGATTGAACACGGTTACACCACACTGTGAACCCACACCAAACAAGAATGACAAACACATTTCGGGAGAACATCCGCACCGTAACACAACATAAACACAACAGAACAAATACCCAGAACCCCTTGCAGCACCAACTCTTCGAGGACGCTACAATATACACCCCCACTACCAACAAAACTTGATTTTACATTTCACTATAATGTTATATAAGCCTTGCTTGTTCAATATTCAATGCAAAACTTGTTTGGGTCCCTATTAAAAGTTTAAGTTGTTCAACTTTGGCCCGCGGCTTTGTTCAGTTTTGGAATTTTGGCCCACTCTGTATTTGAGTTTGACACCCTGCTCTAATACATCACAAAGCACCCCAAAACGGCTGACTTTCTCTGCATTTGTCATCCAATGCTTCTTTTTACTTTTTTTGTCCGCCCACTCATGATAGACACGCCTGCCAAATTGCACGTTGCTGAGTAAAACAGGCTTAAGGTGGCTGGATTTTTTTAAGTGGTGGAATGACGGCTTTTCCAACTGTTTGGAAACAAATGTGCCTTGATATGGCGACATGATGTGTTTATAGCCCGCACCAACTGTCTGTTGCAACATTAATGCTTCCCACCATCCCCAATGAAACGTGAGGCCATCTTCATAAAAGACAAAAAAAATGGCACGACAGATGTACCACACACACACACACGCACACACACACGCACACACACACAGACAACATGTACTTGAAGCATTGACAACATCGGTGCAGATGGTGCTCGTCCTCCAAATGACTATTTTAGTAGTTGGACTTGTTTGGTGTCACATTGTCCACCGAAAATCCATCTAGAATTGGACAAAGTGAGCGTCCAAGAGTCCACGCCCCCCCTCCCCTGCTTCTCACATTTAAATCTCTCCGCTCCACTTCCCCGCATCCTTTCTCCCCATTCCGTTTTCTCTTTGCAAACTTGTCCCTCTCTCTCTCCCTACAAGGCCGCGCTTAATTGCCTGGCTTTTGACGAACGAGCCAACCAATTGTGCCTCCGGTAGAAAGCTGATTAAAAGCCGCAATCCCTGACCCTCGGACTTGCCGACGTTCGACGGGCGGCGGTGAGCGCTAACTGTGGAAAAAAAGCTCGGAATAAAAAGCACGGAAGCGTCTCTCCGCCATGCATTGACATCTATTAGCAGCTTGCGCTCGTCGGGTTCAGGTGTTCCTTTTGAGGCTCGTAGAGCTCCTGACATGCTTGTTGGGTTACAGGTGCCTGCGCGGAAGCTGTTTTCGAGCTTTTTAGCGTCGTAAACAAAAGAACACAAAGCCTCAAACACGACTTGAAGCTTGGCAGGAGCGGGGGGAAAGACACAAACGCTGTCGCACAGATTTTGACATGCGCAACTCTTTTCACTTTTCACTTTGCGAGGTCAGAAGTGTAACTGTCAAAGTTTGAATAGGGACATACTGTAACTCTGTTCTGTTTTATTTCGACTATTATACGTCATATTTATTGCTTCCCACGGAAATAATTAAAAACTCTCCAAATAAAATGAAATATAACTTTATTGTCATTGCATTCAAGTACCGTATTTTCCGGACTATTAGGCGCACTTAAAATATATTTTTTTCCTCAACATTCGACAGTGCGCCTAATCCATCCATCCATTTTCTACCGCTTATTCCCTTTCGGGGCCGCGGGGGGTGCTGGCGCCTATCTCAGCTACAATCGGGCGGAAGGCGGGGTACACCCTGGACAAGTCGCCACCTCATCGCAGGGCCAACACAGATAGACAGACAACATTCACACTCACATTCATACACTAGGGGCAATTTAGTGTTGCCAATCAACCTATCCCCAGGTGCATGTCTTTGGAAGTGGGAGGAAGCCGGAGTACCCGGAGGGAACCCACGCATTCACGGGGAGAACATGCACACTCCACACAGAAAGATCCCGAGCCTGGATTTGAACCCAGGACTGCAGGACCTTCGTATTGTGAGGCAGACGCACTAACCCCTCTCCCACCGTGAAGCCCAGTGCGCCTAATGTGCGGAATAATTCTGGTTTTGCTCACCGATCTCAAAGGAACTTTATTTTGTAAATGGTGTAATGATAAGTGTGACCAGTAGATGGCAGTCAAACATAAGAGATATGTGGAGACAGCACTGTTATGGCAATATGACTCAAGTAAACAACACCAACATTGTATATGTTCCATTGAAAATTATACACGGTTTTGGTGAGCTATGTCCATTGCGCTGTGCAACATGCACACAAATCTATATTTTGAGTTATGGAATTATATATCCCCATAACAATGTATATCACGCTATAGGATTTTTCTCTTTAATTATATATACACTTTGTATATACTTTTGACAGAGATGGCATCTGTAATTTTTCGGTGTCTGTCATACACGATGCTTTTGGACGTCTGTGTTTTAATGTAATGTTAGTATTTTATCCCATTCTTACACTGTCTCTGTACTGTTCCAGATGACATGTTTTCAAATACTAAAAAAATGAATACACAAGTTCAAGTCGCTACCAATGATTTGTTAGCCGCATGTTTTGTTATTTACCAAGATTTCCGGACTATAAGGCACACTTAAAATCCTTTTTTTCCCTCAAAACTCGACAATGCGCCTTATAACCCGGTGCGCCTAATGTACGGAATAATTCTGGTTTTGCTCACTGACCTCGCAGCAATTTTATGTGGTAAATGGTGTAATGATAAGTGTGACCAGTAGATGGCAGTCAAACATAAGAGATACGTGGTGGCAATATGATGGCAATATGACCCAAGTAAATAACACCAAAATTGTATATGTTCCATTGAAAATATAGGACATTACACACAGCGCTCAAAAATCTATCAAAAAGTTTTAGTATGAGTTTAGTAAGTTATAAAGACGCACCGCTAGATGTGCTTCATCATACAAGTACTATTATGGTGTGTATATGAGGTAAGACATATTTGGCGTTTTGTTTCGCAATATTATGCAAAAGCAACTGTTCTTACCTTCTGGTACCTGCTGATGTGTAAATGGGATCTGCATAAATCCTGAAAAATTGCGCGCGTCCGCATTTGTAGTCCGTGCGGACACCACACTGCAAAAAGTCAGTGTTCAAAAACAAGAAAAAAAAAAAAAAAAAAATGAGAGGTATTTTATTTGAACTAAGCAAAATTATCTGCCAATAGAAAAAAGAAAATTTGGCTTGTCAAGACTTTCCAGAACAAGTCAAATTAGCTTACCTCAATGAACCCAAAAATACATAAAAAAATGTGTATATTCTCACTAATAACAACTGTACTACTATATGAATATGTATTTTCTATTGTTTCATTGAAAATAAAACAGCAAACTCCATTTGACTGTCATCTGTTTTAATATGAGACACAATTGTGTCCAAGTCATGATTTGTTTTTTCATGCTTAAAATAGCCCTGCGATGAGGTGGCGACTTGTCCATGGTGTGCCCCACCTTCCGCCCGATTCTAGCTGAGATAGGCACCAGCGCCCCCCCGGACTCCAAAAAAAGGGAATAAGCGGTAGAAAATGGATTGATGGATGCTGGAAATAAGAAATTATTACTTTAAAAAAGTAGTTTTATACTTGTGAGTGTTGATGACACAGCTTTGCAACACTTGATATTCCATTTTCAAGCATGTTTTACTCAATATATGTCATAAAATCTCAGCAACAAGCCGTATTATCTTACTGAGATAATTTAGGACCAAAACCATAAAAAATAAATAAAACATTAACATAAAATCTGCTTAGTAAACATAATTATCTTATCCGACAGAAAATAAGCAAGTATCACCCTTATCTATTTATTTCAGTTTTTGTAGTGCATATTTGATAGGCTTCTTCTTTTTCCCTATCTTCTTGTTATGGTACATTCATCCTCCACTGTTGTCATTTCTAATATAAAGTAGTGTAAAGTTCTTACTTATATCTGTCAGCAAACTCCCCATGTGAGCGCTAAAACATACTGGTGTTGTGAGTTTACATTATTCACCCAAGAAACTTTAATTATTAGAGGGTTCTGGTTGGACGGTTTTTCACAGGACACATTTGCAGTGTTGTTGTTTCCGGATGAGGAGTTGCTGCTGCGTTAGTGATTGAAGTGAAGTCTAAATGTCATTAAAACAGTTAGTTCCATCTTTTGACACTTCTTCCACTCCCGTCCTTGCACGCTACACCGCTACAACAAAGATGACAGGGAAAAGACGTTGCCGAAGGTGAGCCACGTAAATAAAACCGCCCACAAAACGGCGCATCTGGAAGCGACTGTCAGAAAGCAGCTTGAAGATGATCTGTAAAACATAATCTATGCAACATTTTGACCAAAGAACCTCCATTACATGTTATGTAGACCACAAGGAAGTATTTTACATTTAGAAAAAAAAATAATAATATGACTCCTTTAATGCGCCCCATAATCCGGTGCGCCTTATATATGAAAAAAGATTTGAAAAATAGACCATTCATCGGCAGTGCGCCTTATAATTCGGTGCGCCTTATGGTCCGGAAAATACAGTAAATACTTTTTTATTCTTGCCTCTTTTTGGCATCACTTTTTCTTTAGGTTTTGTTGGTTTAGCTTCTTTTCGTGCATTCTGTCTTTGCTACATTGTTGACACCCGTTTTACAGTCCAAATCCAGAAGTTTTTTTGTAGATTATTCTACATGTGTACAGAGTAAATCACACCAATTGACAAAAATGGGTAAAGTACAATAATAACATCCTGTAATTTTGATTTTGATATCATTATTCATTCCATCTTCTGATAGATTAAAAATAATTTTAAAACTCTGCCAGACTCAATTTCACCAATTTGACTGATGAACATTGTCACATCATTTATTCAGAAAGTATAAATCACAACAAATAAAAAAATCAATCAATCAAAGTTTATTTATGTAGCCCTTAATCACAAGTGTCTCAAAGGGCTGCACAAGCCACAGCGACATCCTCGGCTACGATCCCACATCAGGGCAAGAAAAAACTCAACCTAATGGGATGACGATGAGAAACCTTGGAGGGGACCGCAGATGTGGGGTACCGGGGGAGCGGTGCAATGGACAACGAGTGGATATCGTTAATAGTGTGAGAGTCCAGTCCATAGTCGATATAGTTAATAATGTGAGAGTCCAGTCCATAGTGGATCTAACATAATAGTGAGAGTCCAGTCCATAGTGGAACTTGTTAAAAGTGTTAGAGTCCAGTCCATAGTTGATCTAGTTAATAATGTGAGAGTCCAGTCCATAGTGGATCTAACATAATAGTGAGAGTCCAGACCATAGTGGATCTTGTTAATAGTGTTAGAGTCCAGTCCATAGTCGATCTAGTTAATAATGTGAGAGTCCAGTCCATAGTGGATCTAACGTAATAGTGAGAGTCCAGTGCATAGTGGAACTTGTTAAAAGTGTTAGAGTCCAGTCCATAGTGGAACTTGTTAAAAGTGTTAGAGTCCAGTCCATAGTGGAACTTGTTAAAAGTGTTAGAGTCCAGTCCATAGTTGATCTAGTTAATAATGTGAGAGTCCAGTCCATAGTGGATCTAACATAATAGTGAGAGTCCACACCATAGTGGATCTTGTTAATGGTGTTAGAGTCCAGTCCATAGTCGATCTAGTTAATAATGTGAGAGTCCAGTCCATAGTGGATCTAACATAATAGTGAGAGTCCAGTCCATAGTGGAACTTGTTAAAAGTGTTAGAGTCCAGTCCATAGTTGATCTAGTTAATAATGTGAGAGTCCAGTCCATAGTGGATCTAACATAATAGTGAGAGTCCAGACCATAGTGGATCTTGTTAATAGTGTTAGAGTCCAGTCCATAGTCGATCTAGTTAATAATGTGAGAGTCCAGTCCATAGTGGATCTAACGTAATAGTGAGAGTCCAGTGCATAGTGGAACTTGTTAAAAGTGTTAGAGTCCAGTCCATAGTCGACCTAGTTAATAATGTGAGAGTCCAGTCCATAGTGGATCTAACATACTAGTGAGAGTCCAATCCATGGTGGATCCAACATTCTAGTGGGAGTCCAGTCCATAATGGATCTAACATAATAGTGAGAGTCCAGTCCACAGTCGATCTAGTTAATAATGTGAGAGTCCAGTCTATAGTGGATCTAACATACTAGTGAGAGTCCAGTCCATAGTGGATCCAACCTACTAGTGAGAGTCCAGTCCATAGTGGGGCCAGCAGGAGATCATCTTGAGTGGAGACAAGTCAGCAGCGCAGAGACGTCATCAACTGATACACAGATGAGTGGTCCACCCCGAGTCCTGACTTTGAACAGCTAGCGCAACCTCTGTGGTCACCTAATAACCTCTCCACGCAGAGCAGAAAAGAGACGGCAGATCAACTGGTCTAAAAGCGAGTGATCTATTTAAAGGCTAGAGTATACAAATGAGTTTTAAGATGGAAAAAAAAAAGAGTACTATTAACCACAACATCCATACATTTTCTACCGCATATCCCTTTCGGGGTGGCTGGAGCTTATCTCAGCTGCATTCAAGCGGAAGGCGGTTTACACCCTGGACAAGTCGCTACCTCATCACAGGGCCAACAAAGATAGACAGACAACATTCACACTCGCATTCACACACTAGGGCCAATTTAGTGTTGCCAATCAACCTATCCCCAGGTGCATGTCTTTGGAGGTGGGAGGAAGCCGGAATACCCGGAAGGAACCCACGCAGTCATGGGAAGAACATGCAAACGCCCTGGATTGAACTCAGGAACTTCGTATTGTGAAGCACATGCATCAACCCTTGTTCCACCGTGCTTAACCGCAACATTTAAGTGTAAAAAAAAAATGCACATTGTAATTTGGATACAAACCCCGTTTCCATATAACTTGGTAAATTGTGTTAGATGTAAATATAAAAGGAATAAAATGATTTGCAAATCATTTTCAACCCATATTCAGTTGAATATGCTACAAAGACAACATATTTGATGTTCAAACTGATTAAAAAAAATGTTTTGGCAAATAATCATTAACTTTAGAATTTGATGCCAGCAATACATGACAAAGAATTTGAGAATGGTGGCAATAAATACTGATAAAGTTGATGAATGCTCATCAAACACTTATTTGGAACATCCCACAGGTGTGCAGGCTAATTGGGAAGTGGGTGCCATGATTGGGTATAAAAACAGCTTCCAAAAAAATGCTCAGTCTTTCACAAGAAAGGACGGGGCGAGGTACACAGCTTTGTTCACAATTGCATGAGCAAATAGTCAAACAGTTTAAGAACAAGATTTCTCAAAGTGCAATTGCAAGAAATTTTGGGATTTCAACATCTACGGTCCATATTATCATCAAAAGTTTCAGAGAATCTGGAAAAATCACTCCACGTAAGAGGCATGGCCAGCAACCAACATTGAATGACCGTGACCTTCGATCCCTCAGATGGCACTGTATCAAAAACCGACATCAATCTCTAAAGGATATCACCACATGGGCTCAGGAACACTTCAGAAAACCACTGTCACTAAATACAGTTTGTCGCTACATCTGTAAGTGCAAGTTAAAGCTCTACTATGCAAAGCAAAAGCCATTTATCAACAACATCCAGAAATGCCACTGGCCTCTCTGAGTCCTAGATCATCTAAGATAAGCTGATGCAAAGTGGAAAAGTGTTCTGTAGTCTGACGATTCCACACAAATTGTTTTTGGAAATATTCGACATCGTGTCATCCGGACCAAAGGGAATCTACGTAAAGTTCAAAAGCCAGTTTGTATTTTCAATCTGAAGTTGTTTTTATTTTTATGTTATCATGCCGTGATTTCACCAGCCCGGCCCCTGAGCTGAAATGAGTTTGACAACCCTGCTGAGTTTGATGAGGTTCCACTGCAACATAACACACTTTCCTCCACGGGAGTGATTAAGTTTAGATTTGCCGGAGCGTGTTGATTTATCTTAACGTTGCAACGCCGGCTGCCAAACTGTCAAGAGGGTAAACAAATATTCCACCGGCTTTTTATCCGGCGTAATGCGATAAACAAAATGTTGCTGAACGCCTCTCAGTACGAGGCAGGCGCAGTTCAAATCCGGCAATCAATGCACGGGACACAATTTAGCCCCCCAATGACGACGAGTTCAGGCCAGACCTAAACAAACACTGGCTGGCGGTGGCAGATAATTCAACTCCCCAGCGGAAGATTTAAAGATGCTTCAAAGTCAAACTGGTTGCAAGATCGAGAGAGAGGGTTTTTTTTTTTTTTTTGTGTGTGGATGCAGTGGTTTTGTTTCACCCACTCATCTCCCCGCAGTGCCTGACGGCAAAGACGCAGCGTACTGCAGCCAGCGCTAATTAAATCAACTTAAATGAGCCAGAGGAACATGGTACCATTTTTACTGCGGCGGGTTATGTAATTACTAAAGCCTCTCTAATGTACACACGTCATTACATCAGAACCATTCAGGAATTGCCATGGGGTTGTGACGCGAAAGGACGTTTTTTGTGTTTTTATCAGAGTTCTGTTTAGGGATCATATATTTCAACAAGACGTTGACGTGCATAGGTGGTATTGTGAACACAAATGTATGTCCCGAGCCAAACAGATACCGTAGAAAGGAACCCTAACCACATTTTCTTTCCTTCGGTGTGGTGGTTTGTACGATTTATTGTCAGAGTTACATCTGCAAAACGTACTTCACAATATGATTTTTTTGTTGTTGAAATTATGCTTTTGTGTTGGCACAGGACACATTGAAGTGACAATAACATACGAAAAAATAATTTTTAAATGTGTTGAAAAATATGCAATTTTATTTATTTTTTTTAAACCTTCTTTTGTTGTGCACTAGTTATCATCAATAATCAATTGAGATGAGGCAGTCTGCGAGGGAACACATGTACAAAAAAATCTACATTTTCACAAAATAATATTTGATTTATTATCATGTTATAACATACAAACCCCGTTTCCATATGAGTTGGGAAATTGTGTTAGATGTAAATATAAAGGGAATACATCCATCCATCCATTTCTACCGCTTATTCCCTTTTCGGGGTCGCGGGGGGCGCTGGCGCCTATCTCAGCTACAATCGGGCGGAAGGCAGTGTACACCCTGGACAAGTCGCCACCTCATCGCAGGGCCAACACAGATAGACAGACAACATTCACACTCACATTCACACACTAGGGCCAATTTAGTGTTGCCAATTAACCTATCCCCAGGTGCATGTCTTTGGAAGTGGGAGGAAGCCGGAGTACCCAGAGGGAACCCACGCATTCACGGGGAGAACATGCAAACTCCACACAGAAAGATCCCGAGCCTGGATTTGAACCCAGGACTGCAGGAACTTCGTATTGTGAGGCAGACGCACTAACCCCTCTGCCACCGTGAAGCCCAAAAAAAGGGAATACAATGATTTGCAAATCCTTTTCAACCCATATTCAATTGAATGCACTACAAAAACAACATATTTGATGTTCGAACTCATAAACTTTATTATTTTTTTTAATAATAATTAACTTAGAATTTCATGGCTGCAACACGTGCCAAAGTAGTTGGGAAAGGGCATGTTCACCACTGTGTTACATCACCTTTTCTTTTAACAACACTCAATAAACGTTTAGGAACTGAGGAAACTGACACAATGGCGGCGCATGGTGGATGCGCGTTGTCACCCCAGGGATGCAAGAGGACCAAGACAGGCAGGAGTGGCAGGTAAGAGTTGATTTAATACAAAACATAAAAGAACACTGATACAAAACGACAAAGAAAAGGCGTGCCAAGCACACGGAGAGCTAGGCTAACACTTAGCAATGAGAGCTGAGTCAAAAACATAAAAGTGCAGAACGCACGAGAAGCTAAGGCGAAACTTTAGCAATAGAAGAAGTTAACAAGGAAATACCAACGTGTATGTTGCGTGGAGCAAACAAACCAACCAGAAGGAACTGGGGTAGCAGGCAGGACTAAATACTAAAGCAATCAATGAAAAACAGGTGTGCGTCGAAACAAGGGCAGGTGGAACCAATGTGAAACCATGGAGACCAGATAAACAGGAAGTGCTCAAACTAAGGAACGGGAGAGTCCAAAATCACAACAGAAACTAATTGTTGAAGCTTTGAAAGTGGAATTCTTTCCCATTGTTGTTTTATGTAGAGCTTCAGTCGTTCAACAGTCCGGGGTCTCCGATGTCGTATTTTACGCTTCATAATGCGGCACAAGTTTTCGGTTTGAGACAGGTCTGGACTGCAGGCGGGCCAGGAAAGTACCCGCACTCTTTTTTTTTTTATGAAGCCACGCTGTTGTTACACGTGCTGAATGTGGCTTGGCATTGTCTTGCTGAAATAAGCAGGGGCGTCCATGAAAAAGACGGCGCTTAAATAGCAGCATATGTTGTTCCAAAACCTGTATGTACCTTTCAGCATTAATGGTGCCTTCACAGATGTGTAAGTTACCCATGCCTTGGGCACTAATTAAAGTACCAATGATCGTCACACACACACTAGGTGTGGTGAATTTGTCCTCTGCATTTGACCCATCCACCTTGATCACCCCCTGGGAAGTGAGGGGAGCAGTGGAGGGCACCGGTGCCGCGCCCGGGAATAATTGATGGTGATTTAACCCCCAATTCCAACCCTTGATGCTGAGTGCCAAGCAGGGAGGCAATGGGTCCAATATTATAGTCTTTGTTATGACTCGGCCGGGGTTTGAACTCTCAACCTACCGATATCAGGGTGGACACTCTAACCACTAGGCCACCATCATAGATGCTGGCCTTTGAACTTTGCGTCGATAACAGTCTGGATGGTTCGCTTCCCCTTCGGTCCGGATGACACAATGTCGAATATTTCCAAAAACAATTTGAAATGTGGACTCGTCAGACCACAGAACACTTTTCCACTTTGCATCAGTCCATCTTAGATGATCTCAGGCCCAGAGAAGCCGGCGGCGTTTCTGGATGTTGTTGGTAAATGGCGTTCACTTTGCATAGTAGAGCTTTAACTTGCACTGACAGTTGTAGCGACAAACTGTATTTAGTGACAGTGGTTTTCTGAAGTGTTCCTGAGCCCATGTGGTGATATCCTTTAGAGATTGATGTCGGTTGTTGATACAGTGCCTACTGAAGGATCGAAGGCCACGGTCGTTCAATGTACGTTTCCGGCCATGCCTCTTACATGGAGTGATTTTTCCAGATTCTCTGAACCTTTTGATGATATTATGGACCGTAGACGTTGAAATCCCGAAGGTTTTTGCAACTTACTTCGAGAAACTTTGTTCTTAAACTGTTTTGACTATTTGCTCAAGCAGTAGGGCCTTGCAAGGCAGCTACCACCATCAGTATGTGGATGTATGTGTGAATGGGTGAATGTGGAAATAGTGTCAAAGCGCTTTGAGTACCTTGAAGTTAGAAAAGCGCTATACAAGTACAACCCATTTACCATTTACCATAATTATTGTTATTAAATCATGTCCAACATTTTTTTTTGTATTATATTTTAATTATTATGATCACGCCATGTACATACTGTAAATGTAATATCTTATATTTTATCATATGTTGTTAATATTATTACATAATTTACAAAAAATATGTTTATTATCTCATCATGTAGACAAAATATTATATAATATTAAATCATGATTACATAATGTATGAAAATATATAAAATAAAATGTAATGTATTACATCGTATTATTATTACTTTTATCATTACATCATGTCCAAAACAATCTACGTTCACCAGGGGGAAAAAACTAATGATATCATCACCACATTTATTTATTGTTGTCATTATTATATGTATATGTTATTCATGCCATTTATTTTATGAAAATAATGGATTTTTTGCGTTGTAAATCCGAGGTTCATATAAAATATTACAAAACCCAAAAACAGTGAAGTTGGCATGTTGTGTAATTCGTAAATAAAAGCAGAATACAATGATTTGCAACTCTTTTTCAACTTACATTTGATTGAATAGGCTGCAAAGACAATCTATTTAATATTGGACCTGAGAAACATTTTTTTTTTGCAAATAATCATTACCTTAGAATTTAATGGTAGCAAAACATTGTAAAACAGTTGGCACAGGGGGGGTTTTACCACTGTGTTACAGGAACTTTCCTTTTAAAAACACTCAGTAAATGTTTGGGAACTGAGGAGACCAATTTTTGAAGCTTTTCAGGTGGAATTCTGTCCCATTCTTGCTTGATGTACATCTTCCATCCATCCATCCATCCATCCATCATCTTCCGCTTATCCGAGGTCGGGTCGCGGGGGCAGCAGCCTAAGCAGGGAAGCCCAGACTTCCCTATCTCCAGCCACTTCGTCTAGCTCTTCCCGGGGGATCCCGAGGCGTTCCCAGGCCAGCCGGGAGACATAGTCTTTCCAACGTGTCCTGGGTCTTCCCCGTGGCCTCCTACCAGCTGGACGTGCCCTAAACACATCCCTAGGGAGGCGTTCGGGTGGCATCCTGACCAGATGCCCGAACCACCTCATCTGGCTCCTCTCGATGTGGAGGAGCAGCGGCTTTACGTTGAGCTCCTCCCGGATGGCAGAGCTTCTCACCCTATCTCTAAGGGAGAGCCCCGCCACCCGGCGGAGGAAACTCATTTCGGCCGCTTGTACCCGTGATCTTATCCTTTCGGTCATGACCCAAAGCTCATGACCATAGGTGAGGATGGGAACGTAGATCGACCGGTAAATTGAGAGCTTTGCCTTCCGGCTCAGCTCCTTCTTCACCACAACGGATCGATACAACGTCCGCATTACTGAAGACGCCGCACCGATCCGCCTGTCGATCTCACGATCCACTCTTCCCCCACTCGTGAACAAGACTCCTAGGTACTTGAACTCCTCCACTTGGGGAAGGGTCTCCTCCCCAACCCGGAGATGGCACTCCACCCTTTTCCGGGCGAGAACCATGGACTCGGACTTGGAGGTGCTGATTCTCATTCCGGTCGCTTCACACTCGGCTGCGAACCGATCCAGTGAGAGCTGAAGATCCCGGCCAGATGAAGCCATCAGGACTACATCATCTGCAAAAAGCAGAGACCTAATCCCGTGGCCACCAAACCGGAACCCCTCAACGCCTTGACTGCGCCTAGAAATTCTGTCCATAAAAGTTATGAACAGAATCGGTGACAAAGGACAGCCTTGGCGGAGTCCAACCTTCACTGGAAACGTGTCCGACTTACTGCCAGCAATGCGGACCAAGCTCTGACACTGATCATACAGGGAGCGGACTGCCACAATAAGACATTCCGATACCCCATACTCTCTGAGCACTCCCCACAGGACTTCCCGAGGGACACGGTCGAATGCCTTCTCCAAGTCCACAAAGCACATGTAGACTGGTTGGGCAAACTCCCATGCACCCTCAAGAACCCTGCCGAGAGTATAGAGCTGGTCCACAGTTCCACGACCAGGACGAAAACCACACTGTTCCTCCTGAATCCGAGGTTCGACTATCCGGCGAAGCCTCCTCTCCAGTACACCTGAATAAACCTTACCGGGAAGGCTGAGGAGTGTGATCCCACGATAGTTGGAACACACCCTCCGGTCCCCCTTCTTAAAGAGAGGGACCACCACCCCGGTCTGCCAATCCAGAGGTACCGCCCCCGATGTCCACGCGATGCTGCAGAGTCTTGTCAACCAAGACAGCCCCACAGCATCCAGAGCCTTAAGGAACTCCGGGCGGATCTCATCCACCCCCGGGGCCTTGCCGCCGAGGAGCTTTTTAACTACCTCAGCGACCTCAGCCCCAGAAATAGGAGAGTCCACTACAGATTCCCCAGGCACCGCTTCCTCAAAGAAAGACGTGTTGGTGGGATTGAGGAGGTCTTCGAAGTATTCCCTCCACCGATCCACAACATCCGCAGTCGAAGTCAGCAGAACACCATCCGCACCATACACGGTGTTGATAGTGCACTGCTTCCCCTT
Organism: Nerophis ophidion; assembly: GCF_033978795.1. Classification (NCBI taxonomy): domain Eukaryota; kingdom Metazoa; phylum Chordata; class Actinopteri; order Syngnathiformes; family Syngnathidae; genus Nerophis; species Nerophis ophidion. Next base: position 68,578,087 of record NC_084614.1, read on the forward strand.
CCTGAGGCGCCGTATGGTGGTCCAGAATCGCTTCGAAGCCGTCCGGAAGTCGTTTTCCATGGCTTCCCCGAACTCTTCCCATGTCCGAGTTTTTGCCTCCGCGACCGCTAAAGCTGCACACCGCTTGGCCCGTCGGTACCCGTCCACTGCCTCCGGAGTCCTATGAGCCAAAAGAACCCGATAGGACTCCTTCTTCAGCTTGACGGCATCCCTCACTGCTGGTGTCCACCAACGGGTTCTGGGATTACCGCCACGACAGGCACCAACAACCTTGCGGCCACAGCTCCAATCAGCCGCCTCGACAATAGAGGTTCGGAACATGGTCCACTCGGACTCAATGTCCCGCACCTCCCTCGTGACATGTTCAAAGTTCTCCCGGAGGTGTGAATTGAAACTCTCTCTGACAGGAGACTCTGCCAGACGTTCCCAGCAGACCCTCACAATGCGCTTGGGCCTGCCAGGTCTGTCCGGCATCCTCCCCCACCATCGCAGCCAACTCACCACCAGGTGGTGATCGGTAGAAAGCTCCGCCCCTCTCTTCACCCGAGTGTCCAAAACATGAGGCCGCAAATCCGATGACACAACTACAAAGTCGATCATGGAACTGCGGCCTAGGGTGTCCTGGTGCCAAGTGCACATATGGACACCCTTATGTTTGAACATGGTGTTTGTTATGGACAATCCGTGACGAGCACAAAAGTCCAATAACAAAACACCACTCGGGTTTAGATCCGGGCGACCATTCTTCCCAATCACGCCTCTCCAGGTTTCACTGTCGTTGCCAACATGAGCGTTGAAGTCTCCCAGTAGGACAAGGGAATCACCCGGAGGAGCACTTTCCAGTACTCCCTCGAGTGTACCCAAAAAGGGTGGGTACTCTGAACTGCTGTTTGGTGCGTAAGCACAAACAACAGTCAGGACCCGTCCCCCCACCCGAAGGCGAAGGGAAGCTACCCTCTCGTCCACTGGGTTGAACTCAAACGTACAGGCTTTGAGCCGGGGGGCAACCAGAATTGCCACCCCAGCCCGTCGCCTCTCACTGCCGGCAACGCCAGAGTGGAAGAGGGTCCAGTCCCTCTCGAGAGAACTGGTTCCAGAGCCCTTGCTGTGCGTCGAGGTGAGTCCGACTATATCCAGCCGGAACTTCTCTACCTCGCGCACTAGCTCAGGCTCCTTCCCCCCCAGTGAGGTGACGTTCCACGTCCCAAGAGCTAGCTTCTGTAGCCGAGGATCGGACCGCCAAGTGCCCTGCCTTCGGCTGCCGCCCAGCTCACAATGCACCCGACCTCTATGGCCCCTCCTATGAGTGGTGAGCCCATTGGAGGGATGACCCACGTTGCCTCTTCGGGCTGTGCCCGGCCGGGCCCCATGGGAACAGGCCCGACCACCAGGCGCTCGCCATCGTGCCCCAACTCCGGGCCTGGCTCCAGAGCGGGGCCCCGGTGACCCACGTCCGGGCGAGGGAAATCTGGGTTCATTTCGTTGTAATTCCATAGAAGTCTTTGAGCTGCTCTTTGTCTGATCACTCACCTAGGACCTGTTTGTCTTGGGAGACCCTACCAGGGGGCATGAAAACCCCCAGACAACATAGCTCCTAGGATCATTGGGACACGCAAACTCCTCTACCACGGTAAGGTAGCAGCTCAGAGAGGAGTGATGTACATCTTAAGTTGTTCAAAAGTCCGGGGTCTCCGTTGGTGTATTTTAGGCTTCATATTGCACCACACATTTTCAATGGGAGACAGGTCTGGACTACAGGCAGGCCAGTCTAGTACCCCCACTCTTTTACAACGAAGCCACGCTGTTGTAACACGTGGCTTGGCATCGTTTTGATGAAATAAGCAGGGGCGTCTGTTATGTACGTGAGGACTGTATGGAGACTACACCACGAAAGACGTAAGGTTACCAGGTTTATTGTAACCTTTGATGATTGTGTGGGATGTGTATGCTACTTTAAGCGTTGGTTGCAGGATTAAGTGTAAATTTAATCATGTGAATGAAACAAGAGGATGTTGTACATGCGTGTTGAATGAAACCTGCGTCTGGTCAAGGAGGAGTAGGCACAAGGAAGATCCGGGGAAAGGCAGGAGGTCGAGGGCAGGCGGCAAGCAAACAAGAACCGAGTCCAGGCGAGTGATCGAGGATCGAGGGAGGGAACTGCAAGGAGGACAAGGGACAAGTCAATGAGCCAAAAGGTACAAGACAAAAGGAGTCGAGGACAACTAGAGGGAAGCCAGAGACGTATGCTTACTACGAGAGTTAGCGACGTTCCGGCGCAGGTTTCAAGGAGTGACTGACCTTTATGCTGTCCTCCTGATTGCTGTCAGGTGGGTTGATTGCTCTCAGTCTACAGCTGCGGCGAAGCGTGGGCGTGAAGTGCTCAGAGCGTGCGAGGGCATGTCCTGGTATGCTGCCAGACAGAGTGTTGGATCTTGCTCTGGATGGATTGTGGGTTCGAGACCGGGCTGTGACAGTGTCCATTGAAAAAGGCGTTGCCTGGAGGGCGACATATGTTGCTCCAAAACCTGTATGTACCTTTCAGCATAAATGGTGCCTTCACTGATGTGTAAATTACCCATGCCTTTGGAACTAATACACCCACATACCATCCCAGATGATGGCTATTGAACTTTGCGCTTATAACAATCCGGATGGCTATTTTCCTCTTTGGTCCAGAGGTTGCAACGTCCACAGTTTCCAAAAACAATTTGAAATGTGGACTTGTCGGACCACAGAACACTTTTCCACTTTACATCAGTCAATTTTAGATGATTTCAAGCCCAGAGAAGCCGGCGGCGTTTGTGGGTGTTGTTAATAAATGGCTTTGGCGTTGCATAGTAGAGTTTGAACTTGCATGTAGTTACTGACAGTGGTTTTCTGAAGTGTTATTGAGCCCGTGTGGTGATATCCTTTACACACTGATGTCTGTTGTTGATGCAGTGCCGCCTCGCCTGAAGGATCAAAAGTCCGTAATATGATCGCTTACATCCAGGGATTTCTCCAGATTCTCGGAACCTTTTGATGATATTACGGACCGTAAATGGTGAAATCCCTAAATTCCTTGCACTGTCTGGTTGAGAAATGTTGTTGACCCTCGCCCCATCCTTGTTTGTGAATGACTGAGCATTTCATGGAAACTGCTTTTACACCCAATCATGGCACCCACCTGTTCCCAATTAGCCTGTTCACCTGTGGGATGTTCCAAAATAAGTGTTTGATGAGCATTCCTCAACTTTCTCAGTCTTTTTTGCAGTTCGTGCCAGCTTTTTGAAACATGATGCAGGCAGCAAATTCCAAAATGAGCTAATACTTGCAAAAAATACCAACGTTTTCCAGTTCAAACGTTAAGTATCTTGTCTTTGCAGTCTATTCAAATGAATATAAGTTGAAAAGTATTTGCAAATCATTGTATTCTGTTTTTATTTACCATTTTCACACAACATGCACACTTCACAGGTTCTGGGGTTTGTATATTAATGCATAAAAATATGAAGAATGTAAAAAAATATATATAAAATTACTGATGTGAAAGTGGGAAAAAAATGTATGTTTTACAGATGTATTGCACTTTTTATGAGCACGGTTTTTGAGACCTGGGGGTAAAATGTGTAAGTTTATTTTTAAGGGGTTAAGCAAGCAGTGCTGATATTTCAACCATAAAGTGAGCTCCATCTACAATATCTCCAGTGACGGCGTGTCTTGGGAGCAAAGCCCGATTGTTAGCCTCTCCAGTTGATAGCCTCAAAGCGTCTAAAGAAAAAGCAGCCAGAGACGAGGAGGATGAAGGACGCAGGCTCTGTAAAAGGAAACGAGAGGACAGCTTTTGATAAATAAAAAAATGACAACTTCTTGAAAAGGTACCTGTGCTTGGCCAAGCGTTCATACTTTGGTTTAGTTTGCGGTTTAGCGTTTACATCATTTTGAGCACGATTTCCAACAAGTATGGCGGTGCCCTTTCGGCGATAACGGCGCACAGCGGTGGTATTTGCATGTTGATGAAAAAGCCCACAAGCAGCCTGTGTAGTGCTTCTTTCCCTCCTGCCCTCAAATGACTTCAAGTAAGACGGGACATTTTATGGCAAAACCAGGTTTTTTTTTTCCTCATGTGTATGCTCAACTTAGACTCAATTCTCGCAACTCCTTTGAGGAAATGTAGAGTTGAGTATCCTCCACCTGACAAAGCATTCTAATTCTGCATTGTGTGAAAAAAAAAAAAAAGATAATAATAATAAAATGAGGGGACCTAAACTAGGGCCCTGAGGAACACCTCAGGTAGTAAGAAGGGTTGTGCGGTTTACCAGTACTAACAAAGTATTGCGGTATTATTTGGAAGTAAAAGTGGTACTACATTGCTATTAAAAAGACAGTGTTTTGTGTTTTTCGGTGCTTTAAAACATAGCTAGCTGGCGGCTAACGTCTCTCCGTATTGTTTTAGTTACTTCTAAAACACTAATCCTCGTCTCCATGGCGACAAATAAAGTATTTTTCTTACAAGCATCATCCCTGCAGAAAAGAGGAATAGCTAAACATGTTTCTCTATTCACCATAAGAGGATACAATAGCTAACTGCTAACAGCAAGCTAGCGCTTCTGAATGTAAACAAATGGGTGGGTCTATACAGATACCGATTGTAACAAGTTGATCTTACAATGATTACTTCGAGATTTTTTATCACCAATTAGTCTTTTTTTCCTTTTTCAAATTTGTATTCTGTTTATCAAAATGAGGGGACCTAGACTAGGGCCCTGAGAACACCTCAGGCAGTAAGTGGGGCTGTGCGGTTTACCAGTACTAAAAAAATATTGCGGTATTATTTGGAATTAAAAATGGTACTACATTGCTTTTAAAAAATACAGTGTTTTGTGTTTTACGGTGCTTTAAAACATAGCTAGCTGGCGGCTAATGTCTCTCCGTAGCGTTTTAGCTACTTCTAAATCACTAATCCTCATTTCCATGGCGACAAATAAAGTACGTTTCTTATAAGTATCATCCCTGCCGGACAAGAAATAGCTAAACATGCTTCACTACACACCGTGGGTGAATACAATCGCTAACCGCTAACTGTAATCTAGCGCTCCTGAATGTAAACAAATGGGTGGGTCTATAGAGATACCGATTGTAACAAGTTGATCTTACAATGATTACATCGAGATTTCTTATCACCAATTAGTCTTTTTTTCCTTTTTCAAATTTGTATTCTGTTTATCAAAATGAGGGGACCTAGACTAGGGCCCTGAGGAACACCTCAGGCAGTAAGTAGGGCTGTGCGGTTTACAAGTACTAAAAAAATATTGCGGTATTATTTGGAATTAAAAATGGTACTACATTGCTATTAAAAAATACAGTGTTTTGTGTTTTACGGTGCTTTAAAACATAGCTAGCTGGTGGCTAACGTCTCTACGTAGCGTTTTAGCTACTTCTAAATCACTAACCCTCGTCTCCATGGCGACAAATAAAGTATGTTTCTTACAAGCATCATCCCTGCAGAAAAGAGGAATAGCTAAACATGTTTCTCTATTCACTATAAGAGGATACAATAGCTAACTGCTAACAGCAAGCTAGAGCTTCTGAATGTAAACAAATGGGTGGGTCTATACAGATACCGATTGTAACAAGTTGATCTTACAATGATTACTTCGAAAATTTTTATCACCAATTAGTCTTTTTTTCCTTTTTCAAATTTGTATTCTGTTTATCAAAATGAGGGGACCTAGACTAGGGCCCTGAGAACACCTCAGGCAGTAAGTAGGGCTGTGCGGTTTACCAGTACTAAAAAAATATTGCGGTATTATTTGGAATTAAAAATGGTACTACATTGCTATTAAAAAATACAGTGTTTTGTGTTTTACGGTGCTTTAAAACATAGCTAGCTGGCGGCTAACGTCTCTCCGTAGCATTTTAGCTACTTCTAAATCACTAATCCTCATTTCCATGGCGACAAATAAAGTACGTTTCTTATAAGTATCATCCCTGCCGGACAAGAAATAGCTAAACATGCTTCACTACACACCGTGGGTGAATACAATAGCTAACCGCTAACAGTAATCTAGCGCTCCTGAATGTAAACAAATGGGTGGGTCTATACAGATACCGATTGTAACAAGTTGATCTTACAATTATTACATCGAGATTTCTTATCACCAATTAGTCTTTTTTTCCTTTTTCAAATTTGTATTCTGTTTATCAAAATGAGGGGACCTAGACTAGGGCCCTGAGGAACACCTCAGGCAGTAAGTAGGGCTGTGCGGTTTACAAGTACTAAAAAAATATTGCGGTATTATTTGGAATTAAAAATGGTACTACATTGCTATTAAAAAATACAGTGTTTTGTGTTTTAAGGTGCTTTAAAACATAGCTAGCTGGCGGCTAACGTCTCTACGTAGCGTTTTAGCTACTTCTAAATCACTAATCCTCGTCTCTATGGCGACAAATAAAGTAAGTTTCTTACAAGTATCATCCCTGCTGGACGAGGAATAGCTAAACATGCTTCTCTACACACCGTGGGTGAATACAATAGCTAACCGCTAACAGTAATCTAGCGCTCCTGAATGTAAACAAATGGGTGTGTCTACACAGATACCGATTGTAACAAGTTGATACTACAATGATTACATCGATTTTTTTTTTTTAATCATCACAGTCTTTTTTTTCGTTTTAAAATTTGTATTCTTATCAACCCAGGAAATATGTGGCTGGACACAGGAGGACTTTAATCATGACCGATGTATAATCCTGTAACTACTTGGTATTGCTTCAATACCCACATTTTGTGGTATCACTCAAAACTTGTGTATCAAGTATCAAACAAGAGAAGAATAAGTGATTATTACATTTTAACAGAGCTGTAAATAGAACGTGTTAAAACAGAAAATAGCCATACAATAACACTAAACAAAGATCAACAAACCATTTTCTACCATTTGTCTGACAAAATAATAGAATGGAAAATCTTGCTGCTTATGTCAGCGACCAAATTAGGAACCTTTGTTTGTTTACTTACAAGTAAAAGTCACGTTTTCTTGTATGTTCACTATTTTATTTTACATAAAATTGTTTTTTGACTGCAGTAAGAAACATACTGTATGTTTAATATATCATAAGATGTTATGGTTACAAAAAAAGCCAATAATACAATTTTTTTGTGAGCGCCTTTATTTAGAAAAGTGTTGAAGCACATTTTTCTACTGGAACTGATACCAAAATATTGGTATCGGGATAACCCAACAAGGTAGCATATCAGCCTGTTTTAAGGATAATTATGTAGAGCTATAATGACTTTATCAATTGTCTCTCTATTTATTACAATATGTAGAACAGACCTGGGCAAATTAGGGCCCGGGGGCCACATGTTAAGCTTTTCAATCTGGCCCGCCGGACATTCCCAAATATTTTTTTAGATCTTTAAGATGGAAACTTTAGCTACCATTATGATGTGCAGTGATGTTTTCTAAGGACGATAAGTCTTGAACTATACAAAGTATTTCAATGTCTTGAATCTGCGCTTTTGTATGATATACTAGTTACTAAGGTCATCTAATTAGTTACTGTGGTAATCTAATTAGTTACTATGGTAATCTAATTAGTTACTGTGGTAATCTAATTAGTTACTATGGTAATCTAATTAGTTACTGTGGTAATCTAATTAGTTACTATGGTAATCTAAGTCACAGCAGCTCAGACGAGGTACCAAGCAGTGTGGGTGGGGAGCGTTTCCACAGAGTGTTTCCAAAGTGGCCAGCCTGAAATGCGGGTGTCAGGGACTGACGCGGAAAGATATTTTTTACAACAAAGTTCTAAAGCTTAGTGATGTATCAGATGTATCACATTGTAGATGTTTTAGTTTTTTTACCCTTCACGTTCATATTTCACTGTTTGTTGCAGTTTTGTTGCATTTCGTTTGATTGTAAAATATGTGGATCGAGAGGGGGCGTGACGTTCACACCTTGTCAATATTCAGTGTTTTATCGTTCATAGGTAATATTTTAAATCCCACATTTTTTATTTTCATGTACATTCCGGGTGTACAAATCAAAATAACAATCAAATATGTCAATTGAGAGGGGGTGTGACGTTCATAGGCCTTCAATATTTAGTGTTTTGTTGTTCATAGGTAATATTGTAAATCCCACAATCTTTATTTTCATGTACATTCTGGGTGTGCAAGTTGAAATAACAATAAAATATGTCAATCGAGAGGGGGTGTGACGTTTCTACGCTGTCAATATTCAGTGTTTTATCTTTCATAAGTAATTTTGTAAATTCCACATTCTTTATTTTCATGTACTTTCTGGGTGTGCAAATTGAAATAACAATAAAATATGTCGATTGAGAGGGGGTGTGACATTCATAGGCTGTCAATGTTCAGTGTTTTATCATTCATAGGTAATATTGTAAATCCCACATTCTTTATTTTAATGTACTTCCTGGGTCTGCAAGTTGAAATAACAATAAAATATGTCGATTGAGAGTGGTTGTGACGTTCATATGTTGTCAATATTCAGTGTTTTATCATTCATAGGTAATATTGTAAATCCCACATTCTTTATTTTCATGTACTTACTGGGTCTGCAAGTTGAAATAACAATAAAATATGTTGATTGAAAGGGGGTGTGACGTTCATATGTTGTCAATATTCAGTGTTTTATCATTCATAGGTAATATTGTAAATCCCACAATCTTTATTTTCATGTACATTCTGGGTGTACAAATTGAAATAACAATAAAATATGTCGATTGAGAGGGGGTGTGACGTTCATAGGCTGTCAATATTCAGTGTTTTGTCGTTCATAGGTAATATTGTAAATCCCACATTCTTTACTTTCATGTATATTCAGAATGTACAAATTTAAATAACAATAAAATATGTCTATCGAGAGGGGGTGTGACGTTCATATGTTGTCAATATTCAGTGTTTTATCATTTATAGGTAATATTGTAAATCCACCATTCTTTGTTTTCATGTACTTACTGGGTCTGCAAGTTGTAATAACAATAAAATATGTCGATTGAGAGGGGGTGTGACGTTCATATGTTGTCAATATTCAGTGTTTTATCATTCATAGGTAATATTGTAAATCCCACAATCTTTATTTTCATGTACATTCTGGGTGTACAAATTGAAATAACAATAAAATATGTCGATTGAGAGGGGGTGTGACGTTCATAGGCTGTCAATATTCAGTGTTTTATCATTCATAGGTAATATTGTAAATCCCACATTCTTTACTTTCATGTATATTCAGAATGTACAAATTGAAATAACAATAAAATATGTCTATTGAGAGGGGGTGTGACGTTCATATGTTGTCAATATTCAGTGTTTTATCATTTATAGGTAATATTGTAAATCCACCATTCTTTGTTTTCATGTACTTACTGGGTGTGCAAGTTGAAATAACAATAAAATATGTCAATCGAGAGGGGTTGTTACGTCCATATGTTGTCAATATTCAGTGTTTTATCGTTCATAGGTAATATTGTAAATCAATCCATCCGATCCATTATTCCCTTTTGGGATCGCGGGGGGCGCTGGTGCTTATCTCAGCTACAATCGGGCGGAAGGCGGGGTACACCATGGACAAGTCACCACCTCATCGCAGATATTGTAAATCCCACATTCTTTATTTTCTCGTCCATTTGTGGTGTACAAATTGAAATAACAATAAAATGTGTCAATCGAGAGGGGGTGTGACGTTCATATGTTGTTAATATACAGTGTTTTATTGTTCATAGTTAATATTGTAAATCCCACATTCTTTATTTCCATGAACATTCCGGTTTTCACAAATTGAAAAACCAATAAAATATGTCGATCGAGAGGGGCTGTGACGTTCATAGGTTGTCATAGGTTGTCAATATTCAGTGTTTTATTGTTCATAGGTAATATTGTAAATCCCACCTTTGTTACGGTTTGTTCAGGGAAAGAAGACGGCACAGACAACAGAGACGTCGTTTAACTCTGTTTATTTATTTAAATATATGATGTATATATGTGTATATATATATACATACATATATATATATAGATATATATAATAAATGAAGTGTGTAAATTCCAAACTATGTGTGTGGTGTGCGACTCTATGGGTGAATTAACTGTAGTGTGTTACCAGAGGTGTTGAGCGAGAGGCGGAAGTCGAAGAGGGGAAAGGCGGGTTTGAAGGTCCAGAGAACAGGCTGGAAGTCGGAGGAAATTAATTGCGAGGCGTCAAAATTCAGTGCCCAGGCAGGAGGTCGAGATCCAAGAGGCAGCCAGGGAAGCAGAGAGAATACGGGGAGACAAGACACACAGCTCGTGACGTGGGAACAGAGGTCTGCCGCTGGAAGACGATAAGGAGGACACAAAGCAAGTGAACACGGCGGGGGGAGAAAACAGAGAGAGAGCATAGAGATTGTATAATTTCGGCTTACTGTACAGAAACAGGTAGCTACGTTCCGGCGCAGGATAGCAGGTTGTGAAGTGAAGTGAATTATATTTAAATAGCGCTTTCCTCATGTGTCTTAAAACGCTTTACATTGTGAAACCCAATATATGAGTTACTTTTTTTATTTTTCAAACCAGAGAGGGTGGCACTGTAAGCAGGTGGGTAAAGTTTCTTGCCCAAGGACACAATGGCAGTAACTTGGATGGCAGGAGCGGGGATCGAACCTGCAACCCTGATGTTGCTGGCACAGCCGCTCTACCAACCTAGCTATACCGTATATACTGTATATATTAATTGTGCTGGCTTAAGAAGGCAGGTCTTCTCATCAGCGACAGGTGCATTGATTGCAGATGATTGACTGCTGCCGGAGTGGCTCGCGGCTGGAGCGCCCTTGGAGGTGCGCCCAGCGCAGAGCCCAAATGAATGCGCACTGGTGTGCGCCCGGGCCGCGACAACATTCTTGATTTTAATGTATATTCTGGGTGCACAAATTCATGATCGAGATCAATATTCAGTGTTTTATCGTTCATAGGTAACATTGGAAATCCCATATTCTTTGTTTTCATGTACATTCTGATTCTCATTCAGTAAAAAAAGATAAAATTCCATTCCGTTTGTGAACGACTTCCTGCCGCCATCGTGTGGGTTGCATGGACCATTAACGGAGGACATCGCTTCGCACAGGTTTGAGTCTTTATTTTGCAATAAAGTTGCTCGCAGTGTCAGTCGGTCGCTCTTTCAGTGCCTCTTTCGCTGCTCGCGCCGGTCTCCTTTTCAGTCCCCCGCGTCTTCCTGTGCTGGTCTTGGTCGCTCCGTGTTTCTCGCCCGTCCGATCGTTCGTCTGGCTGTCTTCACTCCGTCTCTCTCCTACTCCTTCCGCCGTCAGTGTGTGAATGTGTGTGAATGGGCGGATGTGGAAATACTGTCAAAGCGCTTTGGGCTCCTTAAATAGCGGTAGAAAAGTGCTATACAAGTACAACCCATTTACCATTTACCATTCCTTCTGCCACGATTGCTCCTCCTTCTCCCCTTTTATACAGCAGGAGGAGATGCACATATTGAGAGCAGGTGTGTGTATTACGCACCTGGTTCCGATCGCAGGCGAGCCCCGCCTCTCCGTTCCGCTGCATACTCCGCCTTCTGGCCGCCATCTTGAGTAGGACCGCGGTCTGTCCTACACCGCTGTCGGCCCGTCGACTCCGCCTCTCCATACCGTTTTTGAAGGCGTTTTTTAGCATTCAATCAGACATTATTGTGAGGTTTTGTATCAGTATTCCTAAAAATAGATATACATGTTTTTCTCAAAATTTGGCCCCCGAGTCAAAATAATTGTCCAGGCCTGATGTAGAGTGTAGTAAATGATAAATAAATGGGTTGTACTTGTATAGCGCTTTTCTACCTTCAAGGTACTCAAAGCGCTTTGACACTACTTCCACATTTACCCATTCACACACACATTCACACACTGATGGAGGGAGCTACCATGCAAGGCGCCAACCAGCACCCATCAGGAGCAAGGGTGAAGTGTCTTGCTCAGGACACAACGGACGTGACGAGGTTGGTTCTAGGTGGGTTTTGAACCAGTGACCCTCGGGTTGCGCACGGCCACTCTCCCACTGCGCCACACCGTCCCTGTACTGTTGTATATATACTACATACACACCCAGTATATGTGTCTACACTCTTTAACCTCGGGACCGATTTGCTCCACATTTTACCACATCATCACAATTGTCTTTGTAGTTGTGACGCTCGGCAAAAACATCCCCAGTCATTGATTTGTTGGAATCAGCGTCGGACTTACAGTCCTGGCGGCGGGCATATGGCGCTTGAAGAAAGATTACGGCGGTGTTTAGCGAGCGCCTAACGTACGCCCAGACGGGCATGGCAAAGGCTTCATATTCGCCATGCCCGTTTGAGCTAAGTGATCATTTTGTTGACGCCGGGGAAGCTCGTTTCTATTTGCGGGTGTTTTTTAGGTAGGTTTAAACACAACACGCATTTTACACGCTTGCCAGTTTTGTCCCCGAGCACTCGGGAAAGTTGGCGGCTCATGAAGACACAGATATAGACGGGGACCGTTATTGCCTTTTTTTTTTTTTTTTTCCAACAGCTTTTACTCCGTGCTGGCAGAGTTATTTTTTCTTTTTTTGTAACTTTTTTTGTCACGTTCTTCAGAGGCGATTAAAGGCCTACTGAAATTAGATTTTCTTATTCAAACGGGGTTAGCAGGTCAATTCTATGTGTCATACTTGATCATTTCGCGATATTGCCATATTTTTGCTGAAAGGATTTAGTAGAGAACATCCACGATAAAGTTTGCAACTTTTGGTGCTGATAAAAAAGCCTCGCCTTTACCCGGAATCGCAGACGATGACGTCACAAGGGTGAGGGCTCCCCTCGTCCTCACATTGTTTATGATTGGAGCCTCCAGCAGCAAGAGCTATTCGGAACGAGAAAACAACAATTTCCCCATTAATTTGAGCGAGGATGAAAGATTCGTGGATGATGATATTGATAGCGAAGGACTAGAAAATAAAAAAATGAAAAAAATAAAGTAAAAAAAAAAGGCGATTGCATTGTGACAGATTCAGATGTTTTTAGACACATTTACTAGGACAATTCTGGGAAATCCCTTATCTTTCTATTGTGTTGCTAAAGTTTTAGTGAGATTAGATAGTACCTGATAGTTGGAGGGGTGTGTCCACGAGGGAAGTCGACGTCAGTTGCATGGACGGCACAAGCTCAGCTGATCTCCGGTAAGAGGCAACTTTTTACCACAATATTCTCACCGAAACCTGCCGGTTGACAAGTGGTCGGGAACCGCTCTGATCCATAGTAAAGCTTCACCTCCGGGAATTTTAAACAAGGAATCACCGTTTGTTTGTGTGGCTAAAGGCTGAAGCTTCCCAATTTCATCTTTCTACTTTGACTTCTCCATTATTAATTGAACAAATTGCAAAAGATTCAACAACACGGATGTCCAGAATACCGTTTAATTAAACGATGAAAAGAGACGACTTTTAGCCGCAAATAGTGCTGCGCTAATATTTCCTGACGGTCCGTGACGTCACGCGCACGCGTCATCATTCCGCAACATTTTCAACCAGGAACCCCGCGGGAAATGATAATGTCAATGAGGGATTTTTAATCACTGCTATGCTGAATTTATAACTAATATTGATACTGTTGTTGATAATATTCATTTTTGTTTCACTACTTTTGGTTTGTTCTGTGTCGTGTTTGTGTCTCCTCTCAAGTGCTCTGTTTATTGCAGTTCTGAGTGTTGCTGGGTCAGGTTTGGTTTTGGAATTGGATTGCATTGTTATGGTATTGCTATGTAGTGGTTTGTTGGATTGATAAAAATAAATAAAAAAATAGATTTTTTAAAAATGAGAATCGATTCTGAATCGCACAACGTATTCGATTCGATTTCAAATCAATTTTTTCCCACACCCCTAATATATATATATATATATATATATATGTTACATCACCTTTTCTTTTAACAACACTCAATAAACGTTTGGGAACTGAGGAAACTATTTGTTGAAGCTTTGAAAGTGGAATTATTTACCATTCCTGATTGAGGTACAGTTTAAGTTTTTCAACAGTCCAGGGTCTTGTTGTCGTATTTTACGCTTCATAATGCGCCACACATTTTCGATGGGAGACAGGTTTGGACTGCAGGCGGGCCAGGAAAGTACCCGCACTCTTTTACTACGAAGCCACGCTGTTGTAACACATGGCTTGGCATTGCTTTGCTGAAATAAGCAGGGGCGTCCATGATAACGCTGCTTGGATGACAACATATGTTGCTCCAAAACCTGTATGGACCATTCAGCATTAATGGTGCCTTCACAGATGTGTAAGTTACCCATGCCTTGGGCACTAATACACCCCCATACCATCACAGATGCTGGCTTTTGAACTTTGCGCCGGATGGTTATTTTCCTCTTTGTTCCGGAGGACCTCACGTCCACAGTTTCCAAATATAATTTGAAATGTGGACTCGTCTGACCACAGAACACATTTCCACTTAGCATCAGTCCATCCTAGATGAGCTCGGGCCCAAAACTTCGCGCCTATAACAATCCGGATGGTTATTTTCCTCTTTGTTCCGGAGGGACACCACGTCCAAAGTTTCCAAATATAATATGAAATGTGGACTCGTCAGACCACAGAACACTTTTCCACTTTGCATCAGTCTATCCTAGATGAGCTCGGGCCCAGCGAAGCTGGCGGCGTTCCTTTGTGTTGTTGATAAATGACTTTCGCTTTGCATAGTAGAGTTTTAACTTGCACTTAGAGATGTAGCGACCAACTTTAGTTACTGACAGTGGTTTTATGAAGTGTTTCTGAGCCCATGTGGTGATATCCTTTACACACTGATGTCGGTTTTTGATATATATATATGTGTGTGCATATAAATCCAAAACAAAACAAATAAATTATGTAAATACAAGGATTAGTTCTAGACACTCAAAAATACGAATACAAAACACTTTTAAGGAGAGTAATGATTTTTTTTACATGCTGAAAACAATGTAAAATACATTGAAGCGGTCATTAAACAATTAAATCAATACAATTATTAATTGATTCAATATTTTAAAAAAGTCAATTATTATAAGTACTTTTCCATCAAATAAATATATATATTTAATTTAAATTATGATTAATTATCGACTCATTTAAGTCATTATTTTCAGATTAATTCATTCGATCTTGTCCCATTTCATCCTGCATAGGGAAGAGGTGAAGGGAGACCCTCCTTCCAAACGTGCTTTCTGATATTCAAGAAGCGTTTTACACCTTCTTTGTCAAAGTCCTGGCACTCGCATTTTTGTTTGGCCCCGTAGCGGTTTATTGTGGGAAGCGGGAACACCGATTGACTGTATGCAAACGGAGACGGCTTACGAAGCCCGAGGGAAAAGGTTTCCGGGAAAATGGGGCGTACGAAAACCGTGGTAACCCTGTAGTCACAGTTTCAATGGAATATTGTTCTTTTTGTGCAAGTGACTTGTTAGTACCCCAGAAAAAAATGTTGCATAAGCGGTGTAAAGACCGCTAATTACGAGAAGTGCATCACATCATAAATGTCTGCCTCGACGACTTCAGGTATTCTCTAGCATCTCTGCCAAAAGGCTGGAGGCGTGTTTTTCACCCATCTCTCGCCTCACCTTGAATTTACCTCCCTCTCCAGTGTTTTTTTTGTTTTGTTGTGTTTTTTTGTATCAAACTGAACGCATGGCCATGCGAGGCGGCGCCGTATGTTGTGCACACTGGCAGAGCTTAAAGGACAGCAGCTTGTGCAAGGTCAGGCAGCATGCTGGATGGTCGTTGTCGCGGCGTGTTCACACTCGGATGAGCGCGCTTTCTGTTTACCGTGTCGCTGCTGGTTTTTGGTAACAGGAAATAATAACACTGTGATGTCTCTGCGGTTATTTGTTTTCATGTAAAACAAAAAAACAAATGGAGTTTTGTTACTGATCACGAACGCTGCCCTTTTGGAGCAGTGGAGCAAGGAAAAGACGCCTTTGTGCTGAATTCCTGCACCCTTGATAGGAAAATGAAGCGCTGTAGGCTCTCAGGGTTGTTTGGTAGTAAATAAGCTCAAAATGAATAGAAGGTTTTAAGAAAAAGGTGCGTTAATATGTTTCCTTGTCGTTCATTCATTTATTTACAGCAGGGGTCACCAACCTTTTTGAAACCAAGAGCTACTTCTTGGGTACTGATTAATGCGAACGGCTACCAGTTTGATACGCACTTAAATAAACTGCTAGAAATAGCCAATTTGCTTAATTTACCTTTAAGAAATAAATCTATATATTAAAAAAAATGGGTATTTCTGTCTGTCATTCCGTCGTACATTTTTTTTCCTTTTACGGAAGTTTTTTTGTAGAGAATAAATGATGAAAAAAACCACTTAATTGAACGGTTTAAAAGAGGAGAAAACAGGAAAAAAAATTAAAATAAAATTTTGAAACATGGTTTATCTTCAATTTCGACTCTTTAAAATTCAAAATTCAACCGAAAAAAAATTAATAGAAAAACTAGCTAATTCGAATCTTTTTGAAAAAAATAAAAATTAGTAATTTTTCCTGATTAAGATTAATTTTAGAATTTTGATGACATGTTTTGAATAGGTTAAAATACAATCTGCAGTTTGTTAGAATATATAACAAATTGGACCAAGCTGTATTTCTAACAAAGATAAATCATTATTTCTTATAGATTTTCCAGAACAAAAATTTTTAAAGAAATTCAAAAGACTTTGAAATAAAATTTAAATTTGATTCTACAAATTTTCTAGATTTGCCAGAATATTTTGTTTTTGAATTTTAATCAAAATAAGTTTGAAGAAATATTTCACAAATATTCTTTGTCGAAAAAACAGAAGATAAAATGAAGAATTAAATCAAAATTTATTTATTATTCTTTACAATAAAAAATAAAAAAAATACTTGAACATTGATTTAAATTGTCAGGAAAGAAGAGGAAGGAATTTAAAAGGTAAAAAGGTATATGTGTTTAAAAATCCTAAAATCCTTTTTAAGGTTGTCTTTTTTCTGTAAAATTGTCTTTCTGAAAGTTATAAGAAGCAAAGTAAAAAATAAATTAATTTATTTAAACAAGTGAAGACCAAGTCTTAAAGATATTTTCTTAGATTTTCAAATTCTATTAGAGTTTTGTCTCTCTTAGAATTAAAAATGTCGAGCAAAGCGCAAACAGCTTGCTAGTAAATAAATACAATTTAAAAAATAGAGGCAGCTCACTGGTAAGTGCTAGTATTTGAGCTATTTTTAGAACAGGCCAGCGGGCGACTCATCTGGTCCTTACGGGCGACCTGGTGCCCGCGGGCACCGCGTTGGTAACCCCTGATTTACAGTGTATGTTGTTATGTGCTATTTCAGGAATGTATGGCACACTCAGTACATGTATTGACACTGCACTAATAAAACAAAGTCACTACATTTGACTGAGCAATAAATGAGTGTGTATAGTGACAATAAAAAGCCTTCTATCTACAAAACCTAAAACCAGTGAAGTTGGCACGTTGTGGAAATCGTAAATAGAAACTGAATTTGCTA
Organism: Nerophis ophidion; assembly: GCF_033978795.1. NCBI lineage: Eukaryota > Metazoa > Chordata > Actinopteri > Syngnathiformes > Syngnathidae > Nerophis > Nerophis ophidion. Next base: position 68,595,605 of record NC_084614.1, read on the forward strand.
ATCCTTTTCAACCTATATTCAATTGAATAAACTGCAAAGATAAGATACTTAAGGTTCGAATGAAGGAAACTTTGTTGCCTGCAACATGTTTCGAAAAAGCTGGCACAAGTGGCAAAAAAGACTGAGAAAGTTGAGGAATGCTCATCAAACACTTATTTGGAACATACCAGATGTTGGAGAGGGAGAGAATGCCAAGAGTGTGCAAAGCAGTACTCAGAGCAAAATGTGGCTACTTTGAAGAAACAAAAATACAAAACTTTTTATTTTAACAGTTATTTCACCTTTTTTGTAAAGTACATAACTCCACATGTGTTCATTCATAATTTCGATGCCTTCAGTGACAATCTACAATGTAAATAGTCATGAAAATAAAGAGGTGTGTCCAAACAGACACACAGACTTCCAATGTAAGATGATCTGTCTTTTTCAGACTTCTGTCTTATATTCGAGTCACTGGTTCTGGTTCTTCGTGGGATATTTGGCGCCCTTAAAGGCCTACTGAAATGAGATTTTCTTATTTAAACGGGGATAGCAGGTCCATTGTATGTGTCATACTTGATCATTTTGCGATATTGCCATATTTTTGCTGAAAGGATTTAGTAGAAAACATCCACGATAAAGTTCGCAACTTTTGGTCGCTAACAGAAAAGCCCTGCCTTTACCGGAAGTAGCAGACGATGACGTCACATGTTGATGGCTCCTCACGTCCTCACATTGTTTTTAATGGGAGCCTCCAACAAAAAGAGCTATTAGGACAGAGAAAACGACAATTTCTCCATTAATTTGAGCGAGGATGAAAGATTCGTGTTTGAGGATATTAATAGCGATGGACTAGAAAAAAAAAAAAAAATCAATAAAAAAAAAAAGCGCGATTGCATTGGGACGGATTCAGATGTTTTTAGACACATGTACTAGGATAATTCTGGGAAATCCCTTATCTTTCTATTGTATTGCTAGTGTTTTAGTGAGTTTAATAGTACCTGATAGTCGGAAGGGTGTCTTGAGGCCAGTGTCTCGGGGAAGTCGACGGCAGCTGTACGGACGGCACAAGCTCAGCCGATCTCCAGTAAGTGGCGACTTTTTACCACAATTTTCGCACCGAAAACTGCTGGTTGACATTTGGATCCATGTTCACTTGACCGCTCTGATCCATAGTAAAGCTTCACCTCCGGGAATTCTACACAAGGAATGACAGTGTGTTTGTGTGGCTAAAGACTATAGCTTCCCAACTTCCTCTCTCTACTTTGACTTCTCCATTATTAATTGAACAAATTGCAAAAGATTCAGCAACACAGATGTCCAAATTACTGTGTAATTATGCGGTTAAAGCAGACGACTTTTAGCTGTGTGTGTGCGGAGCGCTCATATTGCCTAACAGTCCGTGACGTCACGCGTACACGTCATCATTCCGCGACGTTTTCAACAAGAAACTCACGGGAAATTTAAAATTGTAATTTAGTAAACTAAAAAGGCCGTATTGGCATGTGTTGCAATGTTAATATTTCATCATTGATATATAAACTATCGGACTGCGTGGTCGGCAGTAGTGGGTTTCAGTAGGCCTTTAAAAGCATTTGTCCATGTGACAAAGCTCTCAATCGTACACACAATTTTTTTTTTTTTAACAGCTCCTTCTGCTTTAATACCGTCCTCCCTCAGGCGATGTTTCTCTCCAAATTGTTGGCAGCTGCAAATCCAGTCGGTCGTCGTAGGAGGTGTTCTCGTGCCCCGAGGGCACGTGGCGAACGATTTTTGTATCTGAAAGATCTGCAAATACGTCGGCGGTGAGCTACACAGAGATGCCTTTTGGACGCTTCCACCGCCATTTACATTACTCTCCGTGACCTTTGTGCGACAAGGGTCGGGTCATGGCGCCAAAGCGCCGCCCGCTCGAGAGGCGAAAAGAAGAAGCCGCGCCAACAGTGGCAGTCCCTCGCTGTCAAACGCTGTCATCTCAATGTTGTCTGTATTTAAGGGCATTTGTCGCGCGGGCTGTCGTTAACGGCACTCAGGCGTGAAGGAACCATGTCACACTGGCAGATGATAGGTGGGTGGACCAAGCTACCCCATAATCTACCTTTTTGGGCAGGGTAAAGGTGTATTTCCCCAGGTGTGTGCTGTCAGAAACAGTTGAAAGTAGCATTTCCTCCCCCGTACCACCACTTAGGATAATGGATGGGTTATGTACAAACCCCAAAACCTGTGAAGTTGGCATGTTGTGTGAAAATGGTAAATTAAAACATAATACAATGATTTGCTAATTCTTTTCAACGTATATTCAATCGAATAGACTGCAAAGGCAATATAGTCAACATTCTAACTGGAAAACTTTTGTTATTTTTTGCAAATATTAGCTCATTTGGAATTTGATGCTTGCAACATGTTTCAAAAAAGCGGCCATAAGTGATTAAAAAGACTGGGAAAGTTGAGGAATGCCCACATATATATATATATATATATATATATATATATATATATATATATATATATATATATATATATATACACACACAAACTGTATATATATAGATATACACATATATACATAATAATATATATACATATATAGACATGTATATCTACACTTATATGTACATATACATATATATATATATACATATAAATATATATATGATATATACACATATACATATATGTATATAGAATATGAATATATATATATATATTTATAAATATATATAAGTGTATATATGTATCCATATATACATAATATATATACTGTATATGTACATATATTATATATATATATATATATATATATATATATATATATATATATACATATATGTATATATATAAATATGTATGTATATATGAGTACATATGTATATGTATCTATGTATATATGTATATATATATATTATTATGTATGTATATATATATATATGTATGTATATATACAGTATATAGTATATATATACAGTATATGTCTATATGTGTATATATATATACAGTTTGTGTATATGTATCTATATATGTATGTGTGTGTATATATATATATGTATATATATATATATGTATGTATGTATATATACATTTATATATATATATATATATATATATATATATATATAAACATATATATGTATGTACGTACGTATATATATATATATATATACAAACATATATATGTATGTACGTACGTATATATATATATATATATATATATATATATAAATATATATATATATATATACATATATATATATATATATTATATATATATATATATATATATATATATATAATATATATATATATATATATGTGTGTGTGTTGAAAAAGACAGAAACACATTTTTCAGTTCGATTTATTGTTAGTCAGATCTTTTGGAACAGATTAAAATGGAGGAAAACTGACAAACTGCTGTATAGGAGTACAAAAATATAGTTAAGTCTGTCGGTAGTACCAAGTACCGATTTACATAAAATCAATCGGTGCCATAAGAAGGCAATTTAAATTACAACCAGTTTCTTTTCAATCTGCACTCGCTCAGTAGAGGTGGGATGTATGGCTCTTCGAAGAGAGACGGCCCTAAAGGAGCAATGCAATGTTAATTTGCATTGGATTTGCCGTAGACATGCTAAATACTAGCATTAGCGATTTTACACGACAACTTGAACGCCTCCAAATGTAGTAGTGAAATTTGGTCATGAAAACTACAACGAAAATGCATGTTACAATCAAACAGCTGCTGTGTAATAAGTACACTACTTACAGTATAAACATTTTGTACGGTTACACAAGTTCAAGAGAACTGTCTATGAGGAGTTCCAATGGAGAAGACAATGGAATATGATATCCATTTGATAACAACATAAAGTTTTTCTGACGATCCGTTGATAACAGAAGTAACTTTTAAAATGTGCCTGTAATGTCTATTTAATAATAATTGCACTTAATACTAATATTTTGGTACCGGTACCAAAATTATTTCGATACTTTTCGGTACTTTTTGATACTTTTCTAAATATAAGGAACCACAAAAAAGTGCCTAATTGGTTTCATTTTAACAAAAAATCTTAGCGTACATGAAAATTATGTTTCTTATTGCAAGTTTGTCCTTAAATAAAATAGTCAACATACTAGACAACTTGTCTTTTAGAAGTAAGTAAAAAAATAAAGACTGTAAATTTAGTCTGCTGACATATGCCGTAACATATTGTGTCATTTTCCATTCTATTATTTTGTCAAAATTGTTAAGGAGAAGTGGTAAAAAATGCTTGTTCATTTACTGTTAATATCTGCTTACTTTCTCTTTTAACATGTTCTATCTACACTTTGGTTAAAATGTAATAATCACTTATTCTTCCGTTGTTTGATACTTTACATTAGTTTTGGATGATACCACACATTTGGGTATCAATCCGATACCATGTCATTACAGGATCATACATTGGTCATATTCAAAGTCCTCATGTGTCCAGGGACATATTTACTGAGTTTATAAATATAATGTAAATTTAAAAAACAAACAAAAGATGTTGTTGTGATGACAAAAAATATCGACGTATTGATAGTAAAATCGACTAGATACACTCCTGTACTTGGTATCATTACAGTGAATGTTAGGTTTAGATCCACCAATGGTGTGTATTTACATTTTGACGCCAGTGAGCTACGGTGTGTAGTGAAGCATGTTTAGCTATTCCTCGTCCTGCAGGGATGATACTTGTAATAAACTTACTTGATTTGTCGCCATGGAGGCAAGGATTAATGATTTAGAAGTAGCTAAAACACTACTGACTGGGGCTGGACTTTAGCCGCTAGCTAGCTACCTAGCCATGTCTTAAAGTGGACAGGTACTTTTCAGAGGGCGGTGTAGTACCGAATAGGATTCATTAGTATCGTAGTGTACCATAGAACTCTAATTTAAACATAAACCTGTTTGCATATTGTTAGAACCAATTGACAAAAGTCTAAATGGACTAAATAAAAGGTGCAGATGGCGCTTGATTAGTAAGTAGAGTTCGAAATCCTTCACAGGAATCTTTTCTGAATTAAGAGCTTGTAAAAAGGTATGAGGAAAATGAAGCAGCAGAAACGTGTTAAAGTATGTCAAATATGAATAAATAAAGCTGTATATATAATGTTGTGAAACAGGCCTGATTAACAAAAGTGAGAAATAGGATGTAATTGTTTCATTGCTCACTTACTCAGTGTGGTTTCCCCAGGACAATCTTTCATTTGTTTAATTTTGATTTGCAGCTTGAGTTTTTTGCTCCGGGTACAAATATATCTATTTCCCTAAAGTATATTGATTTGTTTATATGGAAGGAAAGCGAGTTTATTCATCTTGAGGCGCTTTTTTGATTGGAAATCCAATGTCGGATTGATTTGTATCACCCGCATATAAAATTAGGAGACATTGAAATTGATATTGATATTGACTCAGATATTGCAGCAAAATTAGTAAAAAAGAAGAGTGCTAAGAATGCGATCTTTTGGCACCCCTGGCTTAATTTTTTGGACAAATGAACTGTTACGAAAGTAATCACAAAACCATTTGAATCAGAATCTGAATACCGTATTTCCTTGAATTGCCGCCGGGCAAGTAATATGCGCCTGCCTTGAACTACTGCCGCGTCAAACTTGCTTCCCAAAATTAAATTATTAGCGCATGCTTACTATTACCGCCGGGTCAATGTTGTCATTTACAAAATGGCGAGGCAGCGGCAGGGTCAGCAACTTTTACCACACACGGCTCTGTAACACATTATAAACGAAACATAACAATTACCCAGAATCCCACGCATACACCCCGCCCCCGCCCCCTCCGTGCATTGGTTGAGGTGGGCGGGTTTGGGGCGCGGAGGTGTATAATATAAGCAGTAAGAGTCATGGATGCATTGCATTCTGGTTAATTTTTATGTTGCGTTTATAATGTGTTACAGAGCCGATGTTCTCCAGAAATGTGTTTGTCATTCTTGTTTGGGGGCTTCACGGTGGCAGAGGGGTTAGTGCGTCTGCCTCACAATACGAAGGTCCTGCAGTCCTGGGTTCAATTCCAGGCTGAGGATCTTTCTGTGTGGAGTTTGCATGTTCTCCTCGTGAATGCGTGGGTTCCCTCCGGGTACTCCGGCTTCCTCCCACTTCCAAAGACATGCACCTGGGGATAGGTTGATTGGCAACAATAAATTGGCCCTAGTGTGTGAATGTGAGTGTGAATATTGTCTGTCTATCTGTGTTGGCCCTGCGATGAGGTGGCGACTTGTCCAGGGTGTACCCCGCCTTCCGCCCGATTGTAGCTGAGATAGGCGCCAGCGCCCCCTGCGACCCCGAAAGGGAATAAGCGGTAGGAAATGGATGGATGGATGGATTCTTGTTTGGTGTGGGTTCACAGTGTGGCGCATATTAGTAAGAGTGTTAAACTTGTTTATATCACAACCTTCAGTGTAACTTGTATCACCCAGTATGCCTTCCAATCTTGTCCGTGTGACGATAGAAGCAGCGAAATACATGCGGCAACTGTAGGTTACCCTAAGTCTTCAGTGCTGAAAATAATAACCATAATAATGTTTTTTTAAATAAATGTGCTCTTCGTGGTGGTATCCTCACATCACACTCAATTTTTTTACTGCATGTCATTGGTAAGCGCAGGAGTGAGAAGAGGTTTTGAAGTTATTAGAGCCTGCTTACTATTACCGCATGCCTTGAATAAGCGCAGGGGTGAGAAGAGGTTTTAAATTAATTAGCGCCCCGGCGGCTATTCAAGGAAATACGGTAGTTTTTATTGCCATTGTTTGAGAACGGGTTCACAAACTAGGAATTTTTCTTGGCGCAATCGTGCAACATAAAACACATTTAACACAGAATCGGTAATACAATGAGCTGTAACTGAACTATCAGATCTTGTTATTGTTCATGTGCCTGATTTGACCACCTGGCGATAAAGAAAAATACCAATGGCAAACATAATTGTATCTGTAATGTTGATATTTCCCTTGGAGTTTTAGAAACATAAGACTTACGGGCACTTTTCACTTGATGGCGGCCATGTTTTTCCAGCAATCTAGTTCAAATTTTACACACATGTGCTTGCCAGTCCCCTAATGGAGTGTGTCAAATTTCGTTTTGTAAAGTTAGTGCGGGGCTCAGTAACCCGCGGCTCTCTAACCGCATGTGACTCTTTAGTGCCGCCCTAATGGCTCGCTGGAGCATTTTTTTTTAAAAAATAATTTAAAATGGAAAAAGATGAAGGAAAAAATGCAAACATAACAGTTTGTTTACATGTAGAATCTCTCACTCCTTCTTCGTCTCATATTGGCCACCAAAAGTTTTATACTGTGCGTGAATGCACAAAGGTGTGCTTTGTTGACGTTATTGACTTGTTGGAGTTCTAATCGGGCATATTTAGTCAGAGTGTGACTACAAGCTAATCAATGCTAACATGCTATTTAGGTTAGCGGTATGTACATATTGCATCATCATCGCCTCATTTGTAGGATTATTTGAACTATTAAATATACTTTACTTTAGAAAAATCGCTATATAAATATAATTCACTTCACTTCACACTTCTTCGTATATAATGTAGTTTTGCATGTCTGACACATTATCTATGTAATGCAGCCAATATATGTAATATTGGCTGCATTTCAGATAGTTTGTGTGCCATGTTGTTCCAGACCACAGCAAACATTACCTTGCTTCCCAAAGACTGTAATAAGTCTATTAAATGAAGACAGCTTGCAGTTTCCTTTAACTTGAACACACACATCTATACCATTGGCCATTTTAAGCCAGTAATTTCCAGGAGTTATCTCACCTTCTGAGTAGCCTCTGATTTAATAGTTTCTAATGTTGTAAAAATGGGTAGAATGAATATAAAATTTCAACATTTCTGATCTACGAAGATTCACTGTAGCAATTCAATGAGACTTCACTGCCATCGGACCAGCTAGAGCTAGACGAAGTGGCTGGGGAGAGGGAAGTCTGGGTTTCCCTGCTTAGGCTGTTGCCCCCGCGACCCGACCTCGGATAAGCGGAAGATGATGGATGGATGGATGGATGATCTACGAATATTTGCTTCAGCCTGCGACACATAGTAATTTTGATAGTAGGCTATTATAGCTAATATAGACACTTACATCATGTGTTGCCTTCATTATAAAACGTATATTGTGGAGTTAAAAACTCAGAAGTGTCAGTCCAGAGTCAATCCATTCCGTACACCAGTGGTCCCCAACCACCCGGTACCGGGCCGTGGCTTGATTGGTTCCGGGCCGCAGAATAATTTTTTATTATTTTTGTCTTTTTTAAAATTAAATCAACATAAAAAACACAAGATAAACTTACAATTAGTGCACAAAACCAAAAAACCTCCCTTTTTATGACTAAAAAAACAATACATAATCAATTTGTCCCGCCGGGCCGCGGGACAAATTATCAAGTGTCCGCAGCTACAAAATGGTTGGGGATCACTGCCCTACACGGTGGAAAACTACACGGTCAAAACCATTGAGAACTACAATTCCCAGAATGCCAAGGGACATTGGCCACCAAATTACTGATTGAAGGCACCTGAAAAGGAATTGAGGTTCAGTCAAATTCATTCACCAAACAAGCTGCATTCAAGGAAGAACAGCAAGCAGCCACAAGCGCAAAATCTACTCTACAAGTTTCTCCAAACACACAAATGGTCGGTGAATATGCTTGTTCATTTGATGGCCATCGAAATGCTTAATTTGATGGACATAACTTTTACCTGCAAGTTTCTTGATTTACTTACTCGACTATCTTAATTTGTTTGTTCAAGTTGAACAACTGCATTAATTCATTTCAGTTTCAGCATATGTGTTTGACCAGTTAAAAGCAAGTTGTTTAAAGTTTAAAGTAGAGCAGGGGTAGGGAACCTATGGCTCTAGAGCCAGATGTGGCTCTTTTGATGGCTGCATCTGGCTCTCAGATAAATCTTAGCTGACATTGCTTAACACGATAAGTAATGAATAATTCCGCTGGTAATCACAGTGTCAAAAATAACGTTAAAAATATAAAACATTTTCATGCATTTTAATCCATCCATCAGGTTTCTACCGCACCTGTTCAAAAAGTTGCCTTAATGGTAAGAAGTATTTTATTTAATGTTGGTTAGCTTCATAATAACAATGTTATTTAAAAAAAATAAGAGACTTATGTTACTCTAAAAATGTTGGTCTTACTTAAAAATGCACGCATTTAGTTGTATTCAGTCTTAAAAAAAATATTATATGGCTCTCACTAAAATACTTTTTAAAATATTTGGCCTGTATGGCTCTCTCAGTCAAAAATGTTCCCGACCCCTGAAGTAGAGCTTGGCGATATTGCCTTTTTTTAATATCTCGATATTTTTAGGTCATAGCGCGATACACGATATATATCTCGATATTTTGCCTTAGCCCTGAATGAACATTTGATGCATAAAATCACAGCAGTATGATGATTCTATGTGTATACATTAAACATTCTTGTTCATACTGCATTAATATATGCTTATTTTAAACTTTAATGCAGAAAAGGAATTCATAACTAAGTCAATTCAGCAAAAGTGTAAGTATTAAACAGTTATTAAGCAGTGGCACAAACATTCATGTAATTTCAAAACAAAAAGTTCAAGATTGTCAGAGACATTTTAAAACAAGCTTCTAGTGCACTTTTGTGCATGATGTCACTAAGATGACATATCAAAACAACACTAAAGTAAAGTGCACTTTCTGTACAGAACGCCACTACAATAGTTTAAAACAAAAAAGTGCACTTTAGTGCATGATGTCACACAAGATATTTCAATAAGTGTCAAATAAAAATGAGCCGCATAATAGGAAATCAAATAGTATGTCCTTCGCTATGTGGTAGGTTCCTGCGGACGTTATGACTCTTTCACGCTGTGTTGATGTGGAAATATTTGCCTCGGCATTTTGATGGCGTGGGCGCGTGGCACCGAATGGAGATGTTGAACTGCGGAGTAAGCACTCTTTATTCTCTAGCGGGTGACTTTTCAAATGATGCTACATATTAGCAGGAATGTTACTTTTTGTAGAAACGTTTTTGCCCCACACTTGACAAATTACAGTTGTCTGTTCGAGATATTCCCACTTGAAGCCGAACCACCGCCAGACGATGGAAACCCTGCTGTTTTTCTTGGGAATTAATTCTTCCTTCATTTTTTACCAGATTCGCACCTTCTTTCTCTCTTATTACCACTCGCACCACAGCTAAGGTTACCATGCCGCTACCTCTCTGCTCCGCGAGGGCGTATACGTATGTGACGTTTGACTTGACAGTTTGTGACATAAGTAAGAAGGTGCGCTTGCTGTCTGTGAGAAGGAGAGACTAAACTTAGTGGGAAGAGCCTGTCGTGTAATGCCAGCAGCTAAAAATAAACTGCATGAGAACATATATTCGAATATCACGATATAGTCATTTTCTATATCGCACAGAGACAAACCCGCGATGTATCACGTATATCGATATATCGCCCAGCCCTAGTTTAAAGCACATGTAAAAGGGTTAAGCTTAAGTAATAAACGGTTACAGTTAAAAAGGTTTAAAGGTAAGGGTACAAACGATTATTGCAAAGTTAAAGGATACATTCATATTGGTTTAATTCTTGCTAAAAGTTAAGATTGAATTTAGAATGTTAAAAGTTTAACTTCAAGAATGGCCCATAGCCATTCTTGTAGTTTGTTTATTCCCTTCAATTACTTTAATTGTTGAATGGATTTAGTTCAGTTCATTCAACCTGCTTGTTCCGTTCAATTGATTTAAGTTAACCATTTTAAAGGACTTGAAGAATCAATTGGCTAGTTCATTTACATGCATTTAATTGCACCTGGGGATAGGTTGATTGGCAACACTAAATTGGCCCTAGTGTGTGAATGTGAGTGTGAATGTTGTCTGTCTATCTGTGTTGGCCCTGCGATGAGGTGGCGACTTGTCCAGGGTGTACCCCGCCTTCCGCCCGATTGTAGCTGAGATAGGCGCCAGCGCCCCCCGCAACCCCGAAAGGGAATAAGCGGTAGAAAATGGATGGATGGATAATTAAAAATGTCTATATTCATTTTGACAAGCAATGTGTTTGTTTAAATCCCTATTTAAAAGTTCAGAAACATTAGGTTTAAACCTTTAATTGGAGAGTTGAAACATTATTCAGAGGTTTAAAACATTGCAAGAAAATACCTGTGTAATTAACATCTGATTCTGTGGTTTGAAGGTTTACAACCTGAGGATTAACTGAAGATCAACTAAAATGAAACGAACAATGCTTCAAGTTGGAAAATAAAAAGTTGTTTAATTAGAAAATCAGGAATTGTCTATGGATCCTTTTGGAGTAAAAGAGTGGAACTTAACATATATAAGACTTTTAAAGTCATTTTGATAGTAGGCTGTTATAGCTGATATAGACACTTGCGTAATGTGTCGCCTTCATTATAAGACTTTTGAAGTAATTTTGATAGTAGGCTATTACAGCTAATATGCACACTTGCGTAATCTGTCGCCTTCATTATGGGTTATACTTGTATAGCGCTTTTCTACCTTCAAGATACTCAACCCGCTTTAAAACTATTTCCACATTCACCCATTCACACACACATTCACACACTGATGGCGGGGGCTGCCCTGCAAGGCGCTCACCACCAACTAGGGCTGGGCGATTATATCGATATACACGATATATCGCCGGTTTGTCTCTGTGTGATATAGAAAATGTCTATATCGTGATATTCGTTATATACGTTCTCCCGCCGTTGCTTTTAGCTGCGGGCATTACATTACAGGCTCTTCTCGCCCTTTGCTGTCTCTCCTTCTCACAGACAAGCGCACATTCTTACATACGTCACATACCGTCACGTCATACGTCACATACGTATACGCCCTCGCGGAGCAGAGCATGGGTAACGTTAGATGTGATGCTAGCAGAGCCGAGCAAGTGGTAATATGAGAGAGAGAAGGTGCGAATGAAGGAAAAATTAATTCCCAAGAAAAACAGCAGGGGGTTCATCGTCTGGCGGTGGTTTGGCTTCAAGCGGGAATATGTCGAACAGACAACCGTAATTTGTCAAGCACATAGCAAAAGCGTGCTATAAAAAGTAGTATTACTGCTAATATGTAGCATCATTTGAAAAGTTATTTGCTAGAGAATGAAGAGTGATTACTCCGCATGTCAACATCTCCATTCTGTGCCACACCATCAAAATGCCGAGGCAAACATTTCCAGATCAACACCGTATGAAAAAAATAGTGAACAACAGAATTTAATAACGTCCGTAGTAACATACCACATAGCGAAGGACGAATACTATTTGATTTCCTATTATGCAGCTCATTTTTATTTGACACTTAAAATGTCTCTGACAATCTTGCACTTTCTGTTTCGGACATGACATGAACGTTTGTGCCACTGCTTAATAAGTGTTTGATAAATACAGTTTTGGTCAATTGACTTAGTTGTGATTTCCTTCTCTGCATGAAAGTTTAAAATGAGCATATATTAATTTAGTATGAAGAAGAATGTTTTAATGTAGACACATAGAATCGTCATAAAGCTGTGATTATATGCATCAAGTGTTCATTCAAGGCCAAGGCAAAATATCGAGATATATATCGTGTATCGCGATACGTCCTAAAAATATGGAGATATTAAAAAAAAAAAGGCCATATTGCCCAGCCCTACCACACCCCATCAGGAGCAAGGGTGAAGTGTCTTGCTCAAGGACACAACGGACACGACGAGGTTGGTAGAAAGTGGGAATCGAACCAAGAACCCTCAGGTTGCTGGCACGGCCATTTTCCCAACTGCGCCACAATTATAACACTTGTCTAAAACTTTTGAAGTAATTTTGATATTAGGCTATTATAGCTAATATAGACACTTACGACATGGGTTGCCTTTATTATAAATACTTTTATTTTTTTGCGGCTACAGACAGATTTGTTTTTTGTAGTTTTGGTCCAATATGGCTCTTTGAACGTGTTGGGTTGCCGACCCCTGAGTTGGTGTCTCTCACAGGCAGAGGCCGCCGTATAGGGAGGGCAAGTTCAGACAAAATCAAGGCCCCTGACTGACAGGAGCAGCAAAAAAATATATATATTTGCTGCTATACATCAGTTTTTTCATGGGGCGGAGAAGTGTTGAGCTCCTTTACAGTATGCTCATTAGCTGTGTGTGTGTGTGAGAGTGAGAGTGTGTGTGAGAGAGAGAGCATCCCCCGGGAAAGATAGTTTTACTTGGCACTGTCCAATTTGAAAGAGGAGTTCCTTGAGGGAGCAAAAACAGCGTAGAGCATGGAGAACAATACACCCGCCAACCTTCTTAGAATTTCATCCTCTCTTGTTGGCGTTCTTTTTTTATCTGTGTCTCCTTATTGCTCTCATATCTCTCCCGCAGCCCAAGATCTTCAAGTTTTTATGGCTCTTGGTCGGTGAAGTTCAGGGATGACTTTGCCTTAGTAGACTATGTGAGGGATTTTGTTTTCTGGGACATTTATTTAGAATATTTTCGATGACTCTTAAAGGCCTACTGAAACCCACTACTACCGACCACGCAGTCTGATAGTTTATATATCAATGATGAAATATTAACATTGCAACACGTGCCAATACGGCCTTTTTAGTTTACTAAATTGCAATTTTAAATTTCCTACGAATTGTCCTGTTTAAAACGTCGCGGAATGATGACATGTACGCGTGACGTCACGGACTGTTAAGAAATATTAGCGCTGCACACACACACAGCTAAAAGTCGTCTGCTTTAACCGCATAATTACACAGTATTTTGGACATCTGTGTTGCTAAATCTTTTGCAATTTGTTCAATTAATATTGGAGAAGTCAAAGTAGAAAGATGGAGTTGGGAAGCTTTAGCCTTTAGCCACACAAACACACGGTGAGTCCTTGTTTAAAATTCCTGTAGGTGAAACTTTCCTATGGATCAGAGCGGTCAAGCGAACATAGTTCCCGACCAAATGTCAACCAGCAGTTTTCGCTGAGAAAATTGTGGTAAAAAGTCGCCACTTACCGGAGATCAGCTGAGCTTGTGCCGTCAGTACAGCTGCCGTCGACTTCCATTAGACACTGGCCTCAAGACACCCGTGGACACACCACTCTGACTATCAGGTACTATTAAACTCACTAAAACACTAGCAACACAATAGAAAAATATGGGATTTCCCAGAGTTATCCTAGTAAATGTGTCTAAAAACATCTGAATCTGTCACAATGCAATCGCGTATTTTTTTTTAACTTGATTTTTTATTTTTTTATTTTTTTTTCCTAGTCCGTCACTATCAATATCCTCAAACACGAATCTTTCTTCCTCGGTCAAATTAATGGGGAAATTGTCGTTTTCTCGATCCGAATACCTCTGTTTTTAATGGGAGCCTCCAACAAAAAATGTGAGGAGCCATCAACGGGGGACGTCATCGTCTGCGACTTCCGGTAAAGGCAAGGCTTTTCTGTTAGCGACCAAAAGTTGCAAACTTTATCGTCGATGTTGTTTACTAAATCCTTTCAGCAAAAATATGGCAACATTGCGAAATGATCAAGTATGACACATAGAATGGACCTGCTATCCCCGATTAAATAAGAAAATCTCATTTCAGTAGGCCTTTAAATGACAGTTGTGTGTGTAAGCGCTGTGTCACTCATTCATTTTCTTCATGTTTACAATTTTAATTATTTCAATAAATTTTTCCATAGAAAATGTTTTGCTTTTTCCATTTCATGTTAAAATATTTTAACTTCAATGTTGAAAATCATTATTTCATTAAAAAGTATTATTTCATTAAAAAGTATTATGCAATATACTTCTTAATATATATTATGCTTTGCATAATATATATTAAGACGTTTTTGTCCTTGCACAGATAGAAAATGTACAGCTTAAGCACAATAGCTAATAACTATAGTAACAAACTTTAAGCATACTAAAATTGGGTGATAATATATATACATGATTATTCTAACAGGAAATGACCAAAATTCCTTAGTCAAATCAACGTCAGAACCCGACATTGAATAAAAGTTGTCAAATAGCATGTTGTTTCAGCGTTGTGTTCGTGTTATAAAATATTGGTTGAAAAATGACCAAAACTCAATGGTCAAATCTACGTCAGAACCCAACATCGATTAAAGGTCGTCAAAAAGCATGTTGTTTTAAAGTTGTTTGTAATAAAATATTGGCTGAAAAATGACCAAAAATCAATGGTTAAATTAACGTCACAAACTGACATTGACTAAACGTTGTCAAAAAGCATGTTATTTCAAAGTTGTGTTTGTGCTTATAAAATATTGGTTGCGTAATGACCAAAATTCAATGGTCGACTCAACGTCAGAACACAAAATTTAATTGATGTCGTCAAAAAGCATGTTTCAACGTTGTTTGTGTTATAAAATATTGTTTGGGAAATGACACAAATTCAATGGTTGACTCAACATAAAAGTTTGCCTTTGTAGTTTGTGCCGACACCGCAGTCGATAAGCTTCTTTTTTTTCTCTATTTTCTTGTTATGGGACATTCATCCTCCGCTGTTGCCATTTTTAATATAAAGTAGTGAAAAGTTCTTACTTATATCTTTCAGTTAACTCCCCGGGAAAGCGCTAAAACATACCGGTGTAGTGAGTTTACATTATTCACCCAAGGAGCTTTAGTTATTAGAGAGACACATTTCCGGCCTTGTTGTTGTTTCCAGACGAGGAGATGCTGCTCTGTTCTTGATTTAAAGGGGAACATTATCACCAGACCTATGTAAGCGTCAATATATACCTTGATGTTGCAGAAAAAACACCATATGTTTTTTTAACCGATTTCTGAACTCTAAAAGGGTGAATTTGGCGATTGAAACGCCTTTCAATTGTTTGCTGTCGGAGCAATTACCTTTTACCTGAGACGTCACAACAGGAAGCAATCCGCCATTTTTTCAAACACATTACACACACCAAGTCAAATCAGCTCTGTTATTTTCCGTTTTTTCGACTGTTTTCTGTACCTTGGAGACATTATACCTCGTCTGTGTTTTGTCGGAGGGTGTAACAACACGATCAGGGACGGTAAGATGCAAAAGTCCCTTGTTTGTTCTGTTCTGTCATAGCATCGCTACCGACGATAGCGATGCTATGACAGAGATGTGTGGATATCCTGCGACACTCAAAGAAGATGCATTTCCAACGATAAAGTCAACGAAATCACAAAGGTGAGTTTTGTTAATGTTATTGACTTATGTGCTAATCAGACATATTTGCGCACGGCATGACTGCAAGCTAATCGATGCTAACATGCTATTTAGGCTAGCTGTATGTACATATTGCATCATTATGCCTCATTTGTAGCTATATTTGCATCCAGCCTTTCCCTCCACCCACATTTAATGCCAAACAAACACATACCAATCGACAGATTCAAGTTGCACCAATGGTCAAAAGATGCAATCGTTGGTTAGAAGGCGATAGCCGAATTTGTCCTCGTTGCCTTTGTCTGTCGTGATATGGCTCAATAGCTTCAGTTTCTTATTCAATTTCATTTTCGCTATCTGCCTCCACACTCCAACCATCCGTTTCAATACATGCGTAATCTGTTGAATTGCTTAAGCCGCTGAAATCCGAGTTTGAATCCAAACTAATGTCGCTATATCTTTATGTTCTATCCCCCATGCTTGTTTGTATTTGCATCACGCAGTGACGTCAAAGGAAAATGGACGGGTGGCTATACCGATGGTGAAAATCAGGCACTTTGAAGCAGTTTTTCAAGTTGCACCAATGGTCAAAAGATGCAATCGTTGGTTAGAAGGCGATAGCCGAATTTGTCCTCGTTGCCTTTGTCTGTCGTGATATGGCTCAATAGCTTCAGTTTCTTATTCAATTTCATTTTCGCTATCTGCCTCCACACTCCAACCATCCGTTTCAATACATGCGTAATCTGTTGAATTGCTTAAGCCGCTGAAATCCGAGTTTGAATCCAAACTAATGTCGCTATATCTTTCTGTTCTATCCCCCATGCTTGTTTGTATTTGCATCACGCAGTGACGTCAAAGGAAAATGGACGGGTGGCTATACCGATGGTGAAAATCAGGCACTTTGAAGCAGTTTTTCGGGATATTGCGTGATGGGTAAAATTTTGAAAAAAACTTTGAAAAATAGAATAAACCACTGGGAACTGATTTTTATTGGTTTTAACCCTTATGAAATTGTGACAATGTCCCTCTTTAAGTGAAGTCTGAAAGTCCTTAAAACAGTTAGCTCCATCTTTTGACAATTCTTCCACTCCCGTCCTTGCACGCTACACCGCTACAACAAAGATGACGGGGAGAAGACGCTGCCGAAGGTGAGCCACGTAAATAAGACCGCCCACAAAACGGCGCGTCCGGAAGCGACTGTCAGAAAACGCCTTAAAGATGATCTGTAAAACCTAATCGATGCGACATTTTGACCAAAGAACCACCATTACACCATTATGTAGACCACAAAGAATTGTTTTACATTTAGAAAAAAAGCATAATAATGTGACTCCTTTAATGCGCCCTATAATCCAGTATGCCTTATATATGAAAAAAGATCATAAATAGACCATTTATCGGCAGTGCGCCATATAATCCGGTGCGCCCTATGGTCAAGATGTACTGCTTTCCATAGCCGTGCACAAGGACAATAAAGACCTGTTCTATTCCATCATCCTCTGTTGTGTGACCACAGAAGTTGTCTTCTTTGCTAAATTCTACTCGCATTGCCGTGCAATCAGTGTCATGCTCCAGTGTCTCCAACAACAACAAAAACAACAAAGAAACGCATCCTGATACGCGAGTCAGTGCAGCGTATTGAAAGCTAAGCACGGTCCACTCTGCACATTCCTTCTGAACTCTGCCGGAATTATTATTATAATGTCCTGCCCCTCTTTATTATCCTGCTTCCCTTCTGCATCGGCTGAGCCTGACTCGCCTTATCAAATAAATTGGAAGCCGGCGACTTCTTGTGATTGTGTCCGCGGAACGGTTGGCGGCTTTGCCCCAGAGTCCTCTGATGGGAGGAGTCCTCTTGGAATAATTGACCTCCGAGCGGGCGTTCCTTCCATGTGGCTGGCTGCACGCCTCAGAAGAAAGACCCAAGTCTTAAAAAAGAATTCAGCTTTTCATCGCTCACCCAACAGTAAGAATAACAAAGATGGCACCAAATAAACAATTTATTTAAATATATCCTGTCTGTAGGTCTTGTTTTTTTATTGCGCAATTTGCATACTTTTTTAACTTTTAAGATTGAATTTAATTTAACATTGAAATTAATAAAACGCTTTCTTTGGTAATTTAAAGGCCCACTGAAACCCACTACTACCGACCACGCAGTCTGATAGTTTATACATCAATGATGAAATATTAATGTTGCAACACATGCCAATACGGCCTTTTTAGTTTACTAAATTGCAATTTTAAATTTCCCGCGGAGTTTCTTAATGAAAACGTCGCGGAATGATGACGCGTGTTTGTGACGTCTCGGGTTGGAGGGGACAACAAACGGCTAAAAGTAGTCTCTTTTCATCGCATAATTACACAGTAATTTGGACATCTGTGTTGCTGAATCTTTTACAATTTGTTCAATTAATAATGGAGACTACAAATAAGAATGCTGTTGGTGGAAAGCGGTGGATTGCACCGAAACATAGCCTGTGTTTGTTTGTTTGCTGTGAAGCTTTAACACAAAGCGGTCAAGCGAACATGTTTCTCTACGTCAACCAGCAAGTTTTTGGATGGGAAAATTGTGATATTAAGTCGGCTCTCTTTGGTGGATTATGCGACTTCCTCCTGCTGCTCAAAAAGGCAGTTGTGATCTTGGCTCCTCCATTGGCTTCTCTGAGATACACTTGCATTCACCGCAGCCATCCGACTTTACAATCTCACTAAAACACTATTAAATGATAAATGAAAACACTATTAAATGATAAATGATAAATGGGTTGTACTTGTATAGCGCTTTTCTACCTTCAAGGTACTCAAAGCGCTTTGACATTACTTCCACATTTACCCATTCACACACACATTCACACACTGATGGAGGGAGCTGCCATGCAAGGCGCCAACCAGCACCCATCAAGAGCAACGGTTAAGTGTCTTGCTCAGGACACAACGGACGTGACGAGGTTGGTACTAGGTGGGATTTGAACCAGGGACCCTCGGGTTGCGCACGGCCACTCTCCCACTGCGCCACGCTGTCCCTTATTAAAACAATAAGCAGATAAGGGATCTTCCAGAATTATCCTAGTAAATGTGTCTAATTACATCTGAAACGGTCCCACTGCCGCCTGGAGCCATCGCTTTTTCTTTATTTTTTAAAATTGATTTATTTTTTTATTTTTTTTGTGCTTCACTCTAACTTTCCTCATCCACAAATCTTTCATCCTCGCTCAAATTAATGGGGAAATTGTCGCTTTCTCGGTCTAAATAGCTCTTTCTGCTAGAGGCTCACATTATAAACAATGTGAGGAGCCCTCACACTGGTGAGATCACGCACACATCGTTTGCTACTTCCGGTAAAGGCAAGGCTCTTTTATTAGCGACCAAAAGTTGCAAACTTTTTTGTCGATGTTCTCTACTAAATCTTTTCAGCAAAAATATGGCAATATCACAAAATGATCAATCATGACACATAGAATGGACCTGCTATTCCCGTTTAAATAGGAAAATCTCATTTCAGTAGGCCTTTAATATTGTCTGTAAATGTTTTTCCTTTCTCAGTACTGTAGTATTAGTTTTGTACGAGCTTTATTTATAAATGGTTCCAGTACCGTATTTTTTGGACCATAGGGCACACCGGATTATTAGGTGCACTGCCGATAAATGGTCTATTTCCGATATTTTTTCGTACATAAAGCGCAGCGGATTATAGGGCGCATTGAAGGAGGCATATTATTATAAATTTTTTTCTAAATGTAAAATACTTCTTTGTGGTCTACATGACATGTAATAGTGGTTATTTGGTCAAAGTGTTGCATAGTTTGTTTTACATCTTCAAGCCGCTTTCTGATAGTCGCTTAAGGATGCACCGTTTTGTGGACAATCTTATTTACGTGGCTCACCTTCGACAACGTCTTCTCCCCGTCATCTTTGTTGTAGCGGTGTAGCGTGCAAGGACGGGGGTGGAAGAAGTGTCAAAAGATGGAGCTAACTGTTTTAATGACATTCAGATTTTACTCAAATCAATAACGGAGCACCAGCTTCTCATCCGGAAACAACAAGGCCTAAAATGTGTCTCGTGAAAAAACGTCCGACCGGAACTCTCTAATGACTAAAGTTCCTTGGGTGAATGATGTAAACTCACTACACCAGTATGTTTTAGCGCTTTCATGGCGAGTTTACTGACATATATAAGTAAGAACTATTCACTACTTTGTATTAGAAATGGCAACAGTGGAGGATGAATGTCACATAACAAGAAGATTGAGAAAAAGAAGAAGAAAATGCAGTAGTTGTATTTGTATTACTAATATTTTATTTATATTTAATTTAAATATAATATTTAACATAGATTTGAAATGTCGGACAAAAAGGGACAAACGGTATAAAATGGATTGGTGGATGGATTTCTTTTGTATTTTTTATAATATTTCCTATTAGAATTTTTTAAACTTAGCAGTAATAGTTATATGCATTTTTGTTTTCCAAGTTTCGTATGTTTTACTGATAGTAGTTTTCAAAAAATAATTAAATTCTATATTTAAATGTAGATTTAAAAAAACAAAAACAAATAAAACTAAATATTTACTTTAATTTAAAAAAAATAATAATTTCCTATTCATACTATTAGTAATTGTATCCCTGTTTTGGTTTTATAATTTCCCATTAATTTGTATTGTTGTTGATTGTTTGTAAAGTTAGTCTTATTTCCTTTAACATTTACATTTTGATTCTTTTTTCAATTCGTAAGCGCTTTGTGGTTTTTCTATTCATATTTTTTGTTAACATTTTTCTTTGTGCAGTACTGTAGTAATAGTTGTCTGTTTTATTTTTCAAAGTCCCCATAAATCGTATTTAATATGAATAATATTTTATTAATATTAACATTTGATTTAATGATTAAATGTAGATTTTTGAAATAAATATTAATTTTCTCAATTTTAGATATTGCTTGTTCATTTTAGTAGTAGTCTTATCCCTGTTTTGTTTTTTTCCTGTAATTTGGGGTTTTACTGATTGCTTTTGTAAAATGACTCATTAAATTTAACAATTTAGAACAATTTATATGTTCCTTTGTTGTCATATTCATATTTTCTGTTAATATTATTTTTTTAATACTAAAATAATAGTTGTATTTGTGTTTTGTTTAAAATGTTCCCATTCATTTGATAGTCAAGCCTTCAGTTCTGATGGTAACAGGACGTTTCAAGTTATGTTTTTCAATTTTTCTGTTAATTTGAACTGTTGATTTGTTTTGAAACGCTCATTTAATTTCATTCCCAGTTAAAATCTGCATTCAGTTGTTTTCAGAATCAATACGGCATATAAATGTTTATTGTCAGAAGAAGAGTCATCGGTCACTTCTCCCAAAGATGAACTATTCGATCCATGATGTAACAGGATGAACGAACTGAATGTGTGGTAATCCCTTCAGGCGTCTTAATTTGTCCTAATTCCAAGTACAATTCAACGTCTTTTCCAGTTTGTTTGCTCTAAATGCTCGTCTAACTTTAGCCAAATCTCCTCCTGGAGCTTAAGTCTCGTTTGTTTTATTTAGAGAAGGACTGCACACCACATGCAAGCTCATGGTGGAATAGTACAAACCCCCTAAACCAGTGACGTTTGCACGTTGTGTAAATGCTAAATCAAAACAGAATACGATGATTTGCTAATGTTTTTCAAAACTATATTCAATTGAATAGACTGCAAAGACAAGATAATTAACGTTTGAACTGGAAAACGTTTATTTTTTGCAAATATTAGATTATTTAGAATTTGATGCCTGCAACTTGTTTCAAAAAAGCTGGCACAAGTGGCAAAAAAGACTGAGAAAGTTGAGGAATGCTCATCAAACACTTATTTGGAACATCCCACATGTGAACAGGCTAATTGGGAAGAGGGGGTGTAAAGACCAGCTTCCATGAAATGCTCAGTCATTCACAAATAAGGATGGGGCGAGGGTCACCACTTTGTGAACAAATGCCTAAGCAAACTGTCCAACAGTTTATGAACAACATTTTGCAACAAGCTATTGCAATTAATTTATGGATTTTACCATCTACGGTCCGTAATATCATCAAAGGTTCAGAGAATCTCTAGAAATCACTGCACGTAAGGGGCATGCATGCCTATGACATTGGTTCCCTCTGGCGGTACTGCATCAAAAAGCGTAATCAGCGTGTAAAGGATATCACCACATGGGTTTAGGAACACTTCAGAAAACCTCTGTCAGTAACTACAGTCGATCGCTACATCTGTAAGTGCAAGTTAAAACTATGCTATGCAAAGCGAAAGCCATTTATCAACAACACCCAGAAAGGCCGCCGGCTTCGCTGGGCCTGAGCTCATCTAAGCTGGACTGATGCAAAGTAGAAAAGTGTTCTGTGGTCTGACGAGTCCACATTTTAAATGATTTTTGGAGACTGTGGACGTCGTGTCATCCGGAACAAAGAGGAAAAGAACCATCCGGATTGTTATAGGTGCAAAGTTCAAAAGCCAGCATATGTGATGGTATGAGAGTGTATTAGTGCCCAAAGCATGGGTAAGTTACACATCTGTGAAGGCAGCATTAATGCTGAAAGGTACATACAGGTTTTCCAAGCAACATGATCATGGACGCCCCTGCTTATTTCAGCAAGACTATGCCAAGCCACATTCTGCACCTGTTAGAACAGTTTGACTTCATAGTAAAAGAGTGCGGGTACTAGACTGGCCTGCATGTAGTCCAGACCTGTCTCCCATTGAAAATATGTGGCACATAATGAAGCCTAAAATACCACAACGGAGACCCTGGACTGGTGAACAACTTAAGCCGTACATCAAGCAAGAATGGGAATGAATTCCACCTGAAAAGATTCTCCTGGTCTCCTCAGTTCCTAAACGTTTACTGAGTGTTGTTAAAAGGAAAGGCCATGTAACACAGTGGTAAAAATGCCCCTGTGCCAACTTTTTTGCAACATTTTGCTGCCATTAAATTCTAAGTTAATGATTATTTGCAAAAATAAATTAATTTTCTCAGTTTTAACATTACATATCTTGTCTTTGCAGTGTATTCAATTGAATATAAGTTGAAAAGGATTTGCAAATCATTGTATTTTTATTTGCGATTTACACAACGTGCCGACTTCACTGGTTTTGGGGTTTGTAAATTGTCTTCGAGCAATGGAGGAGAATTGAGTGCACCACCAGGCTCTAACCATTAGAGGTGCTGTTTTTTTTTTCTTCTAATTGAGTAACATTAAGAGAAAACATTCAATTGTTTATCTGTCGGAGGAAAATGTAATTCAGATCCACATGTTTCAAACCCCTACTCTTATAAGCCTACTTTATTACAGTAAATTCACCAAATGACACAAAATTGCCCACTTTTGTGGACTTAGGAAGTAGCGTCTGCCGGTGCGAGCAGCCACCTGCTGCTTCCAGCCTTCCGTGGAAATGTCGAGCGGAACGGACGTGCGAGCTTCTCGCTGGGGTATTTTGATATGCACAAAAATGGAAAAAAAAAAAACACACACACACCTCCTATCCTTGTTTTTTGCATAGAGTACATGCGGGGGAGTCCGCAGGAGGCCGTGTGAGCCGGCTCTGGAATTCAAACACATCAAAATAGCGTCCGGGAGGAGCTAAAAGTAAAGCCGCTGTTCCTCCACATTGTGAGGAGCCAGGTACGGTGGTTCTGGCATCTGGTCAGGATGCCCCTGAACGCCTCCCTGGGGAGGTGTTTAGGGCCAGTCCAAACCGGTAGGAGAACGCGGGGTTAAAATATATGGTAACACCTCGGGATCCCCCACCTCGGGAAAAGCTGGACGAAGTAGTGAGATGTATTTCTGGTCAGGGCAGAGACTTCGGAGTCGCTGTACTGAAAAAGTTGCTTTATTACAAGCGAGCATCATTATACAGGACTGCAGTTCCTGGAGGAGGTCGAGTCAAAAATGATGCCGTCCTAACTTTGGTCAAGCCAAACCATCGGTTTTATATTCCTACCTGTCTGTGTGTGTGAGCTGGGTCAGGAGAGCGCATCCTTACCATGAATTGCTTTACGTGGACCCCGACTTAACCTTCCTCTTGTGTTAGCTTTCTGTTACCATCTCTTATGTTAACGGGTCGGTTTTGACCCATGTCTTAAATCAGCTGTAAAATACACTAAAAACAATTCTCTATCATCCAATTTGTTTCTCATCTCTTGGTTACCTCGTTAGGTTTCCTTATCCATGAAAATATTGGTTTTAATATTTTTGGTGTGGGCCAAAAATGGTAAAACAAACCTCAAGAGAATCGTATGAATAAAAAAAAGGTTGTTGTGTTACCTGACCATTACTGAGGGGTATTAGAACACATCTCTTAAATAAATTTGTTTTATTTATTTTTTCATTTTAATAATTTTAACTATAGTAACATCTATGGTGTTACGGGTCAATTTCGACCCATATATATTTACTTCAAGAGAAAGGCAAAAAAATATTTTTTTCAGCAACAGAACTTCAACATCAAGCAAATAACAACCAATCAAGCAAATCAAACCAATCGAAATAGATTACTAGTTCCAAAACTAATAAAAAACTAAATCAGAGTAAAAGTCTCTGTGTGCAAGAACTTGCATGTGTATGTGTGTGTGTTTACATGCATGTGTGGCAAAAAGTGACACTTTTAGTGTGTTCTTTGCAGAGGTATTTCTTGCAGTTAAAGCACAATACGTTTGTCTTTCTCTCCTTACTGCTTGGGCAGACCTGACACCTCTTTCTTTGAGAACCAGGTGGCCTGAGTGGGGTTGTGGATGTGGCTGTTTTGGTTGGTGTTGAGGCAGAGCTGGCTGAGGAGGATGCTGGCGCGGATGCTCTTTGTGTTGCTGATGAAGTGGACAGAGTGGTAGGCAAGCTCTGCAGCTGTCTGACCAAGGCTGTAGCGTCTAGGTCTCAGGGCACCCGTACCCTTTGCTCAATCCGTGGCTTGACAAGGGAATTTTCCGCTCCTCAAGAAACATTCTCTCGCTTGTTTTTTTTGGTTGAGTTTCACCCTTGGTAGATGTGGGTCCACAACACAAATGCATGACATGCAGACATATCGAGGATGTTGTAAAGCACAACCATTGGCCATCTCCTGGTCATTCGCTGGCAAGTGTAAGTGGCAGTCAGCTTGTCCAGGTTGTTCACTCCTCCTTTTTTCTTGTTATAGTTGAGAACAATTGTGGGCTTTTTGTCACTTCCAGATGCATCTTTGTGAAGAGTAAACGTAAGCATCACATTCCGTTTTTTGTTTTTTTTTGGACAATATGAGACTACAGTGGGGGTGTCTGTAAAAGCAAACTTTGAGGAGGAGCCCTGTCCTTCACCTTGAACATTTCAGCATGCAGCACAGGTTTATTTTTCTTCACTGTGCCCACCATGGTAACTATCCTCCTGAAAAGTTACTGTCCTTCTTCTCACCACCGGTGGCCTCCTCATCAGACTCATCAGATGTGTCTGTGTCTTCTGGATGATACTCCACATTGTCTTCCTCCTCAGAAACCTGTTCATCCGTATCACTTTGCTGCTCTGTGTCCTCTACCTCATTTTCACCAAAAATAGTATCCAGAACTTCTCTCACTGTAAACCTTTTTTTCATTTTTGCATGCTGGAAATTGGAGATGTGCACTCTGCAAGTCAACAACTCTATACTGAATTGACCTCAAATGTCTGGACATGCCCGTCTTTGTTTGTTTTTGTACTGGATAAAAAGGTAAAATGAAAATCCCCTAAAGCTCACATGATTGGGAGAGGAGCTGGCCTTCAGTGTGTTCAGTTTTGGCTCTCCTTATTGCTTTATAGTCTTATTTTTATAACTGGGTCGAAACCGACCCTAACAACACCAAGGTCATAATTTCAACCACAGCATTTTATAATTTAGTGAAACAAAAAAAACAAGTTTTATTTTGTTGAAATAGAGGTTCCTGACAAAGTCAAAAAGCCTTGATGCATAAAAATACATTTATGTGGTTCTTTTATGCATTTAAAAACTAAAACGGGTCGGTGCCGACCCTAACACAAGACGAAGGTTAAACAAGTTGAAAAACTTATTCGGGTGGTACCATTTAGTGGTCAGTTGTACGGAATATGTACTGAACTGTGCAATCTACGAATACAAGTATCAATCAATCAATCCTTACCATAAAGAGGATGTTTGTGTATACATTACTGAAAAACAGATGGCGATCATACCTTAGATGTTGACATTAAGCCTAAACAAGGGGTGTCAAACTCATTTTAGATGGGGGGCCACATGGAGAAAAATCTACTCCCCAGTGGGCCGGACTGGAAGCAATTATGGCAATTCAGAGTGTGAAATTAAATGAATTATATTTATATAGCGCTTTTTCTCTAGTGACTCAAAGCGCTTTACATAATGAAACCCAATATCTAAGTTACATTTAAACCAGTGTGGGTGGCATTGGGAGCAGGTGGGTAAAGTGTCTTGCCCAAGGACACAACGGCAGTGACTAGGATGGCGGAAGCGAGGATCGAACCTGCAACCCTCAAGTTGTTGGCACGGCCGCTCTACCAACCGAGCTATACCGCTATACCGATTGTTTTCTTTGTTTAAAAATAGAGCAAAGCACATTCTGAAAATGTACATAATGTTGTTGTTTTTTTTACACTTACATGTTACGGTTAATAGTATTCTACCTTTATTTTCATTATTTATACTGTCTGAATAAATGATGTGATATTATTCATCAGTCAACTCATTGGTGTTAATTTTGAATCTATCAAGACACATTTATCTACAAAGATACAAATAATTGCTATTGTGACATCTAGTGGACACATTTACAACAGCAGTTTCTTTCATTCAAAAATGTTGGCCCACTTTTATACTTAGCAAACTCATCCTGCGGGCCGGATTAAAACCTGTGGGCCGAACGTTTAACACCCCTGGTTTAAACATTCAGTCTCTTCTCACGCATAGGGCCATCACCTTTCAATCAATCAATCAATCAATGTTTATTTATATAGCCCCAAATCACAAATGTCTCAAAGGACTGCACAAATCATTACGACTACAACATCCTCGGAAGAACCCACAAAAGGGCAAGGAAAACTCACACCCAGTGGGCAGGGAGAATTCACATTCAGTGGGACGCCAGCGACAATGCTGACTATGAGAAACCTTGGAGAGGACCTCAGATGTGGGCAACCCCCCCCCTCTAGGGGACCGAAAGCAATGGATGTCGAGCGGGTCTAACATGATACTGTGAAAGTTCAATCCATAGTGGCTCCAAGACAGCAGTGAGAGTCCCGTCCACAGGAAACCATCTCAAGCGGATCAGCAGCGTAGAGATGTCCCCAACCGATACAGGCGAGCGGTCCATCCTGGGTCCCGACGAGCGGTCCATCCTGGGTCTCGACTCTGGACAGTCAGTACTTCATCCATGGTCATCGGACCGGACCCCCTCCACAAGGGAGGGGGGGACATAGGAGAAAGAAAAGAAGCGGCAGATCAACTGGTCTAAAAAGGAGGTCTATTTAAAGGCTAGAGTATACAGATGAGTTTTAAGATGAGACTTAAATGCTTCTACTGAGGTAGCATCTCGAACTGTTACCGGGAGGGCATTCCAGAGTACTGGAGCCCGAACGGAAAACGCTCTATAGCCCGCAGACTTTTTTTGAGCTCTAGGAATCACTAATAAGCCGGAGTCTTTTGAACGCAGATTTCTTGCCGGGACATACGGTACAATACAATCGGCAAGATAGGCTGGAGCTAGACCGTGTAGTATTTTATACGTAAGTAGTAAAACCTTAAAGTCACATCTTAAG
Source organism: Nerophis ophidion (assembly GCF_033978795.1). NCBI lineage: Eukaryota > Metazoa > Chordata > Actinopteri > Syngnathiformes > Syngnathidae > Nerophis > Nerophis ophidion. The sequence continues at coordinate 68,623,547 of NC_084614.1, forward strand.
TGCACAGGAAGCCAGTGCAGGTGAGCCAGTACAGGCGTAATATGATCAAACTTTCTTGTTCTTGTCAAAAGTCTAGCAGCCGCATTTTGTACCAACTGTAATCTTTTAATGCTAGACATTGGAAGACCCGAAAATAATACGTTACAGTAATCGAGACGAGACGTAACAAACGCATGGATAATGATCTCGGCGTCTTTAGTGGACAAAATGGAGCGAATTTTAGCGATATTACGGAGATGAAAGAAGGCCGTTTTAGTAACGCTTTTAATGTGTGACTCAAAGGAGAGAGTTGGGTCGAAGATAATACCCAGATTTTTTACAGAGTCACCTTGTTTTATTATTTGGTTGTCAAATGTTAAAGTTGTATTATTAAATAGAGGTCGGTGTCTAGCAGGACCGATAATCAGCATTTCCGTTTTTTTTGGCATTAAGTTGCAAAAAGTTAGCGGACATCCATTGTTTAATTTCATTAAGACACGCTTCCAACTGACTACAGTCCGGCGTGTTGGTCAGCTTTAGGGGCATGTAGAGTTGGGTGTCATCAGCATAACAGTGAAAGCTAATACCGTATTTGCGTATGACGTCACCTAGCGGCAGCATGTAGATGCTGAAGAGTACAGGGCCAAGGACCGAACCCTGGGGAACTCCACACGTTACCTTAACATAGTCCGAGGTCACACTGTTATAGGAGACGCACTGCATCCTATCAGTAAGATAAGAGTTAAACCATGACAGGGCTGAGTCTGAAATACCAATTCGTATTTTGATACGCTCTAATAAAATATTATGATCGACGGTATCGAAAGCAGCGCTAAGATCGAGGAGCAGCAACATAGATGACGCATCAGAGTCCATCGTTAGCAATAGATCATTAGTCAGTTTTGCGAGGGCTGTCTCAGTCGAGTGATTTGCCCTGAAACCGGATTGAAAGGTTTCACATAGATTGTTAAACGCTAAGTGCTCATTTAGCTGCTCTGCAACAATTTTTTCGAGGATTTTCGAAATAAAGGGAAGGTGAGACACCGGTCGGTAGTTTACCATGAGGTCTGGATCGAGGTTAGGTCTTTTAAGGAGAGGATGAATAACCGCTTTTTTGAATGCAACGGGAACAGTGCCCGAGGAAAGTGATAAGTTTATAATATTTAGCACTGATGGACCTAATAATACAAAAAGCTCCTTGATAAGTTTCCCAGGAAGTGGGTCAAGTAAACATGTTGTTTGTTTTATTCCATTTACACGTTGTAACAATCCTTCTAATGTTATTTCATCAAAACGAGAGAAACTATTTTGGATATTTGCAGTATCCGCCGTATATACAATCGTATCTGTGTTACTATAACCCCGTTGTAGCTGGGACGCATTGTCTTTAATCTCCTTTCTAATAAGTTCAATTTTCTTATTAAAGAACTTCATAAAGTCATCTGCCGAATGGGTGGAGCTACTGGAAGGAGTCCCTTGTTGGGTTAGCGATGCTACTGTACTAAACAAAAATTTTGGATCGTTTTTATTAATGCGGATGAGATTTGAGTAATAATTAGTTTTAGCTAAGGTAAGCATGCGTTTATAAGTTATTAAACTATCACTCCATGCTTGATGGTGCACCTCAAGTTTAGTCGTGCGCCATTTGCGTTCCAGCTTTCTACATAATAATTTCTGAGCTCTAGTTTCTTCAGTAAACCATGGCGTACGCCTTTTTGGAGCCTTTTTTAACTTCAGCGGTGCTATACTATCAATGGTTTCGCGCAGGGCGTTGTTAAAGTTGTTAGTGAGGTTATCAATAGAGCCCACATACTTTGGGAACGGTGCCATTACCGAGGGCAGTAGGTCCGCAAGAGTCGTCGTTGTGGCAGCATTAATGTTGCGGCTGCTGTAGCAGTTATTATTATTATTAGCTTGCCGAACATGAGTCTGAACTTCGAATTTTATAAGGTAATGATCGGACATTACATACCAAGGTCCAATTTTATTGCCTTTTCTCCCGCGAGAACTAATCCAACCCACACATAAATGTCAATACCAAAGGTCCGTATGTTATGTCAATCAATCAATCAAAGATTATTTATATAGTCTTAAATCACGAGTGTCTCAAAGGGCTGCACAAGCCACAATGACAAATCCCACATCAGGGCAAGGAAAAACTCAACCAAACTAAAATACCCACTATTTAAACTGGTGCATTGCTTCCTCCAAGATGAATATACACATTCGCCATATGCAAAACATATGGTAACAGTTTAGTATGGGGAACATATTCACCATTAATTAGGTGCTTATTTAAGTAATACAGTTATTTGGACACTAAGGGAACCTATAAGGGTTAGGGTTACTAATAAGCAATAATTCAGAGGTTATTGAGGGAAGACTCTTAGTTAATGGCTTACTGGTTGTATAATAAGGCCATGCAGAATAAGGCATTAATAAGTACTTAGTAATGACTAATTAAGAGCTAATATGTTATTAATGTGCATGTTAATAAGCAATTAAATAATGGTGAATATGTTCCTCATACTAAAGTGTTACCAAACATCCATTTTCTACCGCTTATTTCCTTCGGGGTCGCGGAGGGCGCTGGTGCCTATCTCAGCTACAATCGAGCAGAAGACGGCGTACACCCTGGACAAGTCGCCACCTCATCGCAGGACCAACACAGATAGACAGACAACATTCACACTCGCATTCACACACTAGGGCCAATTTAGTGTTGCCAATCAACCTATCCCCAGGTGCATGTCTTTGGAGGTGGGAGGAAGCCAAAGTACCCGGAGGGAACCCACGCAGTCACGGGGAGAACATGCAAACTCCACACAGTAAGATCCTGAGCCCGGGATTGAACTCACGACTATTCAGTACCTTGGTATCGTGATGCACATGCACTCACCCCTGTTCCACCGTGATTCCCATTACCAAACATAATATGAGTTAATTAATTATCTTCAGTAGCTTGGGAGAGGGGAGTCCGGCCTGGTGTGACAGATATTTCAAGCCGTCGTGCGGGTTCCAAGGACCGTCAAGGAAGGACATAGCGGCGGCACGTTTAGACTTCTTTATTTTTCAATAAAAACTGCTTTTCAGCTGCTCCGTCTGCCGCTTGCCTTTCTGTTTCGCGCTTTATCTCTCTCTCTCAGCGTCAGCTTCCTTCTCCCTCCATGACGTCCACGGCTGTCGCCCTTTTTTTCAGTGCGAGAGGCTTTCTCAATTGTCTCCAGGTGCACGATCCACGCACCTGATCTTGATCGTGGCGTCGCTCCCGGCGCGCCCCGCCTCGCCGCTCGCTCGCCGTCCACGCCTCCTCACCGCCATCTTGGGCCGGGTTACGGCATGCCCTGCCTCGCTGTCGGACTGCCGGCCCCGCCTCCTCGCCGTCATCTTGGGCCGGGCTACGGTGTGCCCTGCCTCGCTGTTGGACTGCCATCTCCGCCTCTCCACACCAGGCTTCTCTGCTTCGTTTGCTGCCCCCGCGACCCTATTTCGGACGAGTGGAAAAAGATGGATTGATGGAAACGTAGTCACTGAAAACCGGAACACTCACATTCTTCGTCCCGCATACCCTGACATAACAGTCACCTTTGTCATGCTTCCACGACCCCTAAAGCTGGAAAACTGCTGAATGGTCAGGAAAATAGACTGTCTTTAGAAGGTCCGGTGTGTGTGTGTGTGTGTGTGTGTGTGTGTGTGTGTGTGTGTGTGTGTGTGTGTGTGTGTGTGTGTGTGTGTGTGTGTGTGTGTGTGTGTGTGTGTGTGTGTGTGTGTGTGTGCGTGCGTGCGTGCGTGCGTGCGTGCGTGCGTGCGTGCGTGCGTGCGTGCGTGCGTGCGTGCGTGCGTGCGTGCGTGCGTGCGTGCGTG